>NW_018108192.1:252300-306511 GCF_000183805.2 Loa loa
TATATATATATATATATATATATATATATATATATATATATATATATATATATATATATATATATATATATATATATATATATATATATATATATATATATATATAGGTAGTTGTAAAAATTCGAAACTGAATAGCAAGCAGAGTTAAAAATATCCAGTGTCGGATAACGTGGTAAATATTTAATCAGTGGACGTCAACAAGAAATTAACCATTTGAAGCTACCACAATTCACCTGTTCTAGAGCCTAAACATAATATTATGAGAGTTCCGTTGAGATTTGCTTTCAGGAGATTTTGTGTTCAGTAAATTTTAATGATTCTGCAGGTTCTGAAATTAGCATATTTCAGTTTCATCTGTCCAGGAATCTATGATACCTGTCAGATCTACAGATACAAGTAATATTTTGTTTCTTTTTCTTTTTTTTTACGGCTAATTCGAATAGGACTGTAGGACTATTTCGATTATTTGAACGACATAACAGCTTTCCTTCCACTTCACTAAAATATCAAAGTAGAAAATTCAGGTACTCTAACTTCAAAAACACAGTAACTCGCGAAGAAAGGGAGTCCGCTTTCCTGCACAACAAAAATTGATTTAAAAACAAAACCTACTGATATTTTAAAACGAGTTCAACTGCACGGTCGACTTTTTCATATTCATGTTCAATAAATTTCGAAAAAATGCGGTTGCGTCCTTCTTCACCACAAGACCTCAATAAGGATGACAAAACCTGCAAAATTTTGCATCTTGTTTTTGCAATAACAAATCGACAAACACATACACACCCACAAAAACAACCATTCATCACAATTTGAATAAAAAGTATAGGACAATACTTCACCGAACAAACATGTTCTTCGTGTTCATCTGGTGTTGAATCTTTTCTTTTCTGCTTTGATGGAGTTCTCATAAACAGCGGAAAAATAGTTCGCAAACCTCAAAATGCTTTTATAAAAACTTTTAAGAAAAGAATTAACTTCAGGAAGTATGACTTGAAAAAAGATTTACTAGGCGAAGTCATTTAATCGGTCCCTCAAATCGTTCTCGGTTTGAAACAG
Organism: Loa loa; assembly: GCF_000183805.2. Classification (NCBI taxonomy): domain Eukaryota; kingdom Metazoa; phylum Nematoda; class Chromadorea; order Rhabditida; family Onchocercidae; genus Loa; species Loa loa. Next base: position 253,360 of record NW_018108192.1, read on the forward strand.
TCATTTCCTCCTAACCAGTGACCAATGTAAACCAACTACTATCATTAACAAGTCTTAAAGGTTCACCAAGAATATCGATGAACTTGACACAGTTCGATTTTCCTTCTACACCATTTGTAGCATAATCCAAAACTTTTAATGCACTTTCTCGTGACTGCTTACGTTCCCTAAAAAAGGTTAGAGGTTTCTTAAGATTTAGGTAAAAGTAAAACGTGAGAATCAAACAGTTTTGCAAATTTACAGAAAAAGTAGGAATATAAGGATTATCCATAAATTAGTACCTAAGCATAAGATTCATTAACTGAAGGCCTTCACCGTCCAAAAATTTCTGTCTGTTTGGTGCATACATAAGTGCAGCGCACACGGCATTAAACAAGTTCTCCATATGTTCCCGTTCATCTGCACTCCCAGGATCATGACGCTTGTAAGTGGCCAAAGCCTAAAATGTATTAACTGCACTAAAAAAATTCAAATCTATTATAAAGGGTAGAACTAACATCGAGATTCTGTCGACGAGCATTTTACGGAAGCCTTTTCTGAATTCACAGTACTTCTGGAACCGTAATGTAACAAAAACGTACACGAAGCAGTAAATCGAAGCCATCAACTTTTTCCGTTAATCGTTTTCTAGCTAATTCAGTTGACTGCAGAAGCAAAGAAAGTAATTCGCTAGCAAACATCTTATTAGCATCCAAAGCTCCTCGTTGAGTCGCACGACGAAGAAGCCAAGCAAACAAACCCTGTTCGACACAAATATCAGCAAATGGTGGTCGGAAATCGAGCACCTGCAAAAAGAGAATTTTAATTCTACGCCAGTAAGCACAATTAAATATTAAATTCCTCATCTATTGAAGTTGTTAAGTCCTTCACAATCAATACCTATAATACTATTATTTTATGGGAAATCAGAATTTTGAATCACCATTTCTCTTTACCACTTTTCTTCACCATTTCCCGAAAATTAAATCAGCCTTGGTTCGAAAATGCACTAACTTGTAAAGTGAAAGTTAATAAATATCTAAAACCTACATTTTCTACAACCGATAATGCATTATGAATTGCATCGGCTTCATCTTTTATTGTTTCATCCAAACGTTCAATACTCTGCTGTACCAATGTTTCAATCAGCTGATCGGCAACCAACACATCAATTAGTTTCGCTGCAGCACTTTCACCTTCATTCAACGTGTCAACATCTGTTAATTCCTTCAAATAAAAAAAGTTGACAGAGTTCCATAAGCATTGAAAGAAGTTTTTCTGTGATTTGAAATCTTGCAAATACTTATGCCCTCAGTTTCAATTAATTGATATCGCATTGCACTATAATTTATTATTGTTGGTTAAAAATCCCCGCACATTTCGTGCACCAATACCTGCAAAAGATCGATGACAGCGGCAACAACGTCAGAGTTTTCGTGAGCTAATAACTGCAAAAGAGTTGTTGTTGCACCAATATCAATAAGCAATTCGTACAAATCGGGTTGCGTTGCCAAGGCATGCATTTCCTTAAATAGCGACGCATAATTCATAAGCGGTATAGAAAGAAAAATATTGTAAAAATGAATATGAACCTGTATCGCTTCATTTAATTCAATTTCGCTATCCATGAATTTTGCTGGTTCATCGCCATATTTGATGCGCATTTCTCGATTTCTCAGACATCGTTTCTCCAGCTAAAAAATGTAGAAATAACTAATACAACGGAAACAACCAAAATTACGGGAAATAGCATTTCGAGGGGTACAAATGCACCGAAATTGGACCTGCATAACAATTCGTTTAACAGCTGCTTCATCAACAACCACTGTCTGTGATTCATCCCGCTCCAATGCAGCCAGAATATCTTCCGGTGCGGTGGTTGCTGTAGATATATTTGCAATATCAATACGAGGTCGCTTCAACTGCAGCTTAAAAAAGTAGCACTGTTGTTAACCAATATATACCACCCAGCACTCAAGATAACATAGTTGAACAAATGTTTTTAAGCTGCAGTTTCTATTCTTGGGACAGCACGATAGATAAATGAAACCCCCCCCCCCACCCCTCCAAAAAAAAAGGAACTTCCCATTACCTCGGTCGATGTTCGCAAGATCTCCGTCACATCGATGGAAGACATTTTGCTACAAAAAAAAAAAAATGTACAAGTATATTTTTTTGAATCACATTCCATGAAGTTAGCATAATTCTCTTTTATCAATCTAAGTAATTGGGAGCTTTACATGGAGCACCACTGAATTCTTTCATACCGCCAGAAAACCATATTTCAAACACTAGTTCACAGAAAGATTATTCTCTAAAAAATTTCTCTTATTTCTCGGACCGTTCCTTTGATACCGGTGTTCATTCAGGTGACCCTCAGAACACTAGAAGTCACAATAATGGAGGTAGCTGATCTCGAGATAAAACATGCATAGTTTAATGGAAGAAATGTGCAATTATATCATTTATTTAAAGAAATGCCAACTATATCAGTTATTAAAACATCGAGATCGAAAACATGCAATAAGTTTCAGATACCAATAAATTAAAGAAGATTTAACATTTTGCGCTAATACCAATGATAAAAAAATAAGAATTACAATTGCTCATAATAGCAAAGAACAGATGTCGAAAAAAGCCATGAATAAAAACATGTTGGATGTTCCAATTACACTCAATTTCTTTCCATCTGGAGGCATTTTTTGAGGGTGTTTGTTATAAAACCATAAACCTGTGCAAACAGTGTTTTAAAAACTCAAATACGAATGATTACTATGGTCAATAAATATTTAAATATCAACAAATTACATTTAACATTTCAGCAACTGAACGGCTGACTTTTACGAAGTACTGCTCATTACCACTAATATTCCACTTTGTTTCTGAAAGTAAATTCAGCAGTTCCAAGCGCTTATTTCTTTCCGCTTCACTGCTGCTATCACATTCGGAGACTAAACATTCATAAAGCTGTTCCGCTGCATTACGACGCATTATGGGATAACGGGATCGCAAGGTGCGAACAACCTGAAGAATATTAAATAATTTTCGAACACTATAGAACTAGGTTCGTGGCAAAGAACTCGTAAATGAATGAGTTCAAATAAAATTTGTCTAAATACTGTGCAAGGAATAAAAGTGAAATTTTACAATAAATTTTGAACTTTACAATAATCGACGAAAAAAAAACTTGCCAACGAAGCAGATTTCTGCCACACTAGACTAGATGAACTGAAATGCAAGAAATGGCATAATACTGAAATACATATCCTGACCTTTTGTGCACTTCCTTTAACTGTCGCCTCCTGTAAAATTAATATTTCATTAAAATACACTGGTGCTACTATAAACCACCGAAAACAGCAAAAATTCCAGACAACCCATTTTGTAAAGTTAAGAGCTAGCATTTTTGTCGTACTAGATTAATCAATAAGCTTTCGATCTATTAAGCAAACCAGAAAACAGAAACATGAATAAAATAATTATTAATAAACCATTTCACAACATTTTAACTTGTGATGTAATATCTTCGAGGAATCAAAAAAAAAAAACTTCCGAGTGAAAGTCAAACTAAGTAGAAATAATCGTCAAAAATTTGTAAAAGTATAAGATAAACGTATACAATCGCGACACGATCCACAATTTTCCGAAGAGAAGGTGAGGAATCCGGATCTGCTTCAAAACATTCTAGAAGCTGTGCTGATAAAATCTGTTCTAATGTGCGAAACAGAGGTTGAGTTACACGCAGTAAGTCAGCATTATTGATTAAAATGGATGCAAAGCATTGAAGAAAAATTTCCAGTTCCTGTAAATTTGAAATATTTTTCCCTTTTTAATATAAATATTTGCTTAAGAACATTTTGTTTAAAAAGTGCACCATAGCACAGTTGTTCATAATGCTAAATTTATCATATTGCACTATTAACTAACTTGTCGTGATCCACGAATATCAGAAATCACCGAAAGCAAAGCATCAGACGCGCCTCGCATCGTAGACTCCGTAACACCGCCTAAATTTCAAAAAAGGAGAACGAACACTCCTATGGCAATTTTGGAATCAAAGAAAAAGCTCCAAGAATAGCACTGCCCATAATTTGGCTTAAATATTTACCAGCAGATATAATAAATCCACTTAAGGCGGAATATCTGTAATAAGGACTCCTCAACAGCAAAGCTAATCGTTTGAAGCAAGATGGCGATCTCCAATCCATATTCGAACCATTAACCAAATAAATTTTTCTCAGAATTTCTTCTTCCTGAATACCTTCTAGCCCTGACTGCAAGATTTTCTTCATTACCAAAGCAGCGCACTGAAAATAAGAGAGGTCGGATAATTGCGAAACCAAAAATACTTTTAAGGTCCATCATTAATTACGAATCCTTGTCGTAAATAACGACGATAGTTTTTAATATGATACACAGCAATACAGAGTGCGAAACCTTATATATTCTGGGAGAACTACCTCACGAGTTGCATCAATTTTCTCGATAGATTGCTGAATTATTTTACAAATTGCTTCAGAAATACGACCAACAACATTCGAACAATTTTGTGCAAGAGGCAGAATAACTGCAAGCGCCCTCATCGCTTCCTCACGCAAAATTCTTCCAACATCACCCCTTTTATCCATTGTATAATCGTCCAAAGAATTGATGAGACTAAAACATTTTAGTTATAATAAGATATAAGCAAGACAGCTAATGGTGTAACATTATATATATATATATATATATATATATCACTAGTAAAATGTGCTTTACAAAATCGAAATCTGATGACCAACCAATCAAGGAGTTCAGCAATGTTGCCCACCGATTCAACCCCAATTGAATCGACAATGCACGTAATAGCTTCCACACAAGAGCGTCGCCCATAAGCCCAGGTTGCATCCAATGCACTAGATCTAGAAAACATACATAATCTAAATTACTTAGGTTACTTTTCATACTAATTAATTTAAAAAACAATGGGACGAAATAGAATAATTAATGCGAAGTAAGACGAAAATGCTAACCCACTGATTGTAAACATAAGTGTACGAATTATTTCAGCAGCGAAAGAATCGGATGACGTTGAGAGCAACAACACTTCACTTGGAATTACACTCAGAAGAGCTGCTGTCCCTTCTCTATCCGATTCCACTTTGGCAGTAACTACCTGTAAGCGTGAGTCAAATCCCACTATTATTATTATTCTTAAATATGTACAAAGTTAAAAGACATATTAATTTGACTTAGATCTTGAGACATCCACATTCAAAGCTGGATATAATTTTTTTTCACAACCAACTCCGACAAGCACACTTCAATAACAAAATAAACACTACAAGAAATAATATACTATCTCCAAACCTGATATTCTGAAGAAAATTTATTAAATATTAAAACTAACATCAATATTGCAATTGCTTCACCAATATTAAAAACAAAAGTTTTTAATAAACCTCGTACCTGCGGCAAATAAATTTGACGAATTCGAAGCATCAAAAATTCGGCGCTTGAGTTGTCGATGTAAAGTTTGAAGAAAGCTGCTCCTGCCTGACATGCTCCTTTTCTAATATCTCCATTTTCGTCACAAAAGTTCAGTTCCAAACAACAAAGCCAATCATCAATCTGAAAAAACAAAAAGTTGGAACATATATTTTCTTTGTGAAAATCACGGCTATTGATTGTTTCAATGACTTTTTCTTCATCTTGATGACACTAACTAACAGACTCACATTCAAACAGTCGGACGTTTGTTTCGGGTCATCAAGTTCTGAAATCTACAACATGTCAAATATTTCAATACAGCAGCTGCTATCATAGCGGATATTACAAAAACGAACTGGTATTTGATTAGTCGTAATTAACAAATGTATACTTTTAAAATCTCTTTCGGTATCACAGATGATAATGACTTGATGAAAATGTTCATAGCTCGTCGCATTAATGTAGAACTAAGTGAACGGGTTCTTTTCTTGCACATAGGGTAGACTATACTGGGTATTTGCGCAACGTTTTCGTACAACTCCTTATCCAACAGCGTCCCACACTTTTTCAAACCTGATAAAGTGGATGCCAGTGCAACAACACCTCCATGTCGCACAATCAGTGACTCGCTACTGACCAGTGGCATTAATTTTTTAAGAACCTACAAAGAGTTTATTTTCTGGACTTTTCGTAAAATAACTGCTTGTTTTGTAAGGCAATTGAAAATTAAAAGTTCCTATGTAAAGAATATGAAAAGAAATTATGATACCTGAGCGGAAACAAAACCTGGGTCAAAAGCACAAAGACGTTCGAGTGCTTTCGCAGATAACAAGCGAATTTCTTCATCCCAATGAATTATCTATTAAGGAAGGAATAATAAAGACAGAAAACCAATGTAAAATACTTCAACAGTTGAAAAAGATCACGAAAACTATTCAGTAAAATATTAAAAATGTGTGCCAGCTTTTATGGACTAATTTAGCAATAGTTTTTCTCACGAAAATCCTCGTATATAATCATCTTTCTTATCCTATATAATTTCTGATAAACTAACTTCTTGTAATTTACTGTGATTATATTCTCTCAAAAATTACAAATGAAACCTTGAAAGACATGAGGTGCTCGATAATCGCCCGCGTGTACCTCGAATATTTTGCTATTTGACATGAGATCTCTAAATAAGATTTACAACGTTGTCCAACAGCAAAATAATCAATTTTCGTCAATATCTCGATGCCATTTGAGAATGCACCTTGCCGACCAACAATTTCTTGAAATGCTGCACTGGCAGCTCTGAAAACAGCTGCACGGTGCTTATAAAAAATAATACCAGTCTTACGATATTTTCCTTTTGTTCGAATCTTTCTAAACATACTTTACAATACCTTAAAAAAAGTCACACAAACGTTTACTTAGGCATAATTTCATGCTTAATTAAGCCACACATCTAACCAAATATTTCATACGGTGCATGCCAATATGCAAAAGCTAGCAAAGTTTGGATTATAAGTCAGTAAACGAATGTAAAGTAATTACCGTCTTACGTTAACTTCTCTGTCAAATAAAGCTACACAAACAAGGCATGTTGTAATCTGTTCAACATATTTTTTTAAATCCACTGGACGAAAACCTCGAGCCAATGACCAACATATATAACAAGCTGCATCTCGAACACTAGCTCCCAAGGCATGATGTCCTTGCGGTTCTTCAAATATTAAGGCCTGGAAATGCAGGAAATGAAAAAAGACAACCAAAGAAAAACAGAATACGCTAAATAAAATATATGTTCCAATCTTTTAAGCCATATATGAATACATATAACTAAATTTCAATCAAACAGAAGTCTAAAATCACATTAAAGAAAAAGTGCTTCTAAAAATGAATGATGCCCAGATATATGTGATATATTTATGCATAAACAACTAACATTTAGGAGAATCTTTACAATATCCGGAAGTCTTTCTAGGGGCAAAAAACCCCGCCTTGAGAGTTCAGCAACTGCCAAACAACCACCATGCCAGGCGGCATTCCCAGAGTGCAAATTGAAATTAAATTTAATGATATTGCAAAGTATATCATTTGCAAGATATTTCGGCAAACGAGATAAAACCCGTCCAATACCTTTCGCACCAGCCCAACGTATATCGGTATCCCGATCACGCATTGCTTCTAGAATTGTATTAAGAACCACTTCCAGCTGTAAATATTAATTTGTAATTGGTCATATTCTTGATTACAATAATGAAATTGCCTCCCACTGCATACTTCTTCCTTTCGATCTCTGTAACTTATTTATGCAAGTAGAAAGCAAGTTGTACGTTAGATTTCCCAAACTTGCATCTTGCATAAAATATAAGTTTGATATCACTCGCAAACAACATGTTTCTATCTTAACCTTATTATGCTCTCTTCCATCCTAATAACAAATCATCTGGAAGTAAAGCAAAATAATATTGAAAGTAATAATAACCTCGGCATATGGGACTTCATAAACTTCGTCCGTAAAAGTCTCTTCCTCTAAAGCACTTAATTCTCGATATTTTGCAAAACCATTGCTTTCCAAATTCAGATTATGGTTCCCATTATCGTAGCGCCACTCTGCAATCTTAAACACAAAAACTAAGAGCGATTCACTACAAGAAAAAAAAAACGAAAAAATGAATGGAGATCGAAAGATTCAAATACTTACCCTTGACTTAAAAAATATCATTCCCAATCTCTGAACAATTTTGACCGTTAACTTTTTTACAGTGAAATCGGAGTCTTCAAGGTGACCTAGTCGATGCAAGGCCTTTAACACTTGATTTGCGACAGTCAGTAAGTCTTCACGTTCTCCCTAGAAAAATAAAGCAGAACAACACAGGCGATCAAAAAGTTTACATCCAAAAATCTGTAGTATGTAGCTGGCGTTTCACTGTATGAATACAAACATTTCATATTTTCCATGATATTATCCAAAGTTCCTTGACCGTTTCACTTCATTCTCCATTACCTAATGAATTTATGAGAAACAACTAGCAGTTGCATTTTACCTTTTTAAGAATTGCTGCAAGCAAACGGAGACTACCAACGAGTTCATTGTCAATTGACCATTTACCTTCACAATTTTCAATTGCCGAAATACATGGATCTACCAATTTTTTCAAATATTTCTTGCGCGCATCTTCACGAGACACTACCAACGAAAGTAACAAAGCAGCAGAATGCTGTAAAGTTTCCACTGCTTCGAAATTCAGTCAGTCAACAAAAGTTTTAAGAATTTAAAAAGAAAGACGAGACAACGAATTCACATTCTCTATAGTATAAATTTAAAAAATCGAAATCACTGATTCTTTTCTGAAGCAATCTTAATTTCTAAAAAATTCTAATCATACCTGACACCTATCAGTATTTATATACAGATATGGCAATACAACGGAGACTATCCTTTCCAAAACATTACGACCACTCTTGCTTTCAAGTTTGCTCAAATCAAATGGATTCTTGCATAAGATCACCATCCAAAGAAGGAGTATATACCGGGAATCCATATCCACTGTAGAATCAACATATCGTTCTAGTGAAGAAAGTACTTTCTCCATATATTTCATCTTGAAAAACAAAAACATTATGGAGTTTTCCTTTAAAAATAATCGGATTTTGCACAAATCTGCGTTACTCTTTTAGAGATGGTTGGAATTATATAAATAAAATATGCTCATAGAAAAGCAGGAATAAACAAATAATAGAAGAAAATTCAAACCTCGAACAATAAAAACGATCCTAAAAACTCTAAGAAAATATTTTTTATAATTTGAAGTGATAAAAAGTTTCATGATTTCAGAAAAATGATGGTAATTTTTCAAATGTAATCGTTATATACACTTACTTCGTGAGGTAGCAATGAAAGGAACACCTTGTATCCCCTAACTTTTGATATATGTGCAAGCAATGCAAATGCCACATTTGATACATCATCGAATCTTCTATAAATATTCGAAATATGAAAAAAATATTTTAGTGTTTATGTCCATATGATATAAATACTAACATACAATTCTAGGACTAAATAAGTAAAAAATGGCGTTATTTATGTCTTCCATAGCATAACAAGAATCAGTTGGAGAACTGAAGGCAATAAAAATACTATTCAGATCTCATAAAAACAAACGAAAGAATTTTACTTCGTTTGTCCACCGTCAAGAAATTTGATATATGTTAGTAACTTATTCATCATGATTGCCATAAAAGGATCAAGCAAACTGGACTGTTCTTGGTATAGATCAAGCAGATATCGAAATCTGAAGAATGGGTTCATAAACAGACATATTTCAAGCAAAATTTATGCAGAATAGTACTAGATAGGTGAGAGAAACCCAGGTAATTCTGAAATTCGTCGTTGCCCTTACTCTGGACATGTAAATGACTTGTCAAACCCTCAAGTTCCTGATAACAATTTCGTATGTTGTGCTTCACTGTAATCTAAGCACCGTGATATAATCATTACTATAGGAAAATTTCCATTTTTAAAAGCAGTGTTACAAAGAAATTTGTGACTACGTTTGACATCAGTAATTGAAAAGGTTCATAGAATCAGGAGGCATATCCTGTAAATTAACAACGGCAAACAGGAACAGAAGCAGCTCACCTCACAGACCTCACATACGGGATAATCCACATGTGATAAGATGTATGGTTAAAGATAACCTTTCAGATCGGTTTTCTACATCATGCTGACTGCTTGCAAACAAAGGTATTAAGTCGATAATGGCAAATACTTCTTGCTGATGAGCTCCAGCAAATGTTTTCTGTTGCTCTGCAATACCGTTTTGCATCAATGAATCAACAAGAGGCGAACCAGGCACCACATCCAGCAGCACTTTTTCCTGCATGCTGAAATTATTTACATCAAAATAGGGTTATCCCTATGCAGATCAAAATCCACCGTGAGAAACTTACCCAACTTTTTAACCTTTTATTATTCTCACTTTCTTCTTATGTTTCATAGCAATTTAAAATGAAAACTGACCCGTGGAAGACTAGTTCAACAAGTAATAAATGGCTGACCCTGAAGTTAGGGAATAACTGATTCGCTAAACGTGAAATACACGACCTGTGCCAACGAACAATTCTAACCTTACCGAGAAAAGTCATCTAACTTCTTTCCAAACAATTTAGTTCTTTTGGTCACTTTGACTAGGACTCAATGATTGGACACATGTCCCACAATTGTTACTGATAATGGTACCTCACTGAAAGAAAGCAGGTAAAACAATTTTCCGAAGAAAAAAGGCGCTATTTAGTTAAGCCAGAAGGGCAACAAAGACAGAGAGTTAACACTTAAAGATATGCTTCCGATATCTGTTTGCTGAGCATACCGAATACTTTTAAGCTTAAAACTGAAGTGATGAAATTAAAAGTGAAAAACGCCGACCGGGACATTGTTGCTATTATGATTGGCCGTATTTGTCTCCACGCAAACGATCAGAATGTGGATTAATCAGGATTGAGGGAGGAAGGGGGGAGAGAGGGATAAAGGAGAGGAATTAATTCTCCTACGCTGTCCGTTTGGACGGGGAATAACGGATAAAGGTCTTTAGAAATGCTTCACCCTATCCCCCATCTTACTTTGCATATGCAAACTGCTTCGCTCTTTTCCTCCATGTCTCTCCATCTTTCTTCTAACCAGTCTTAGCTTAAGTTCCGAAACTTTTTAACCATTTGAACGGCAGCTTGGTTGGAAAGTTAAACTGAATAACTTACATATGTGTTTATTATCAATTTGTAAGTGATCGGTACATGCTAGTGTTTGAGGGATATATTTGTTCATTTTTCTCCCTCATCTCATTATCGTCACGTATTCTTTAAGAAATTAACTCGTTAACCATCTCTACAACATTTACATCGCCTTCAGTTGTTGTGGAGAAAAGCTCAGTTCTGTAATTTGTTGACCTTAAAAAAGACCATCAATTTTTTAATTCAGTTCTTGAACGGTGACTTGCCATTTCCACAAATATTTGGACGAGGTCAGCAGTAAATATGTGATTTCCGCTCAAAATAAAGGACGGATCTCGCCCGTTCATTCTACACCGAGTGAACTTTGCCTGATTACATACAACATGTCGCCAGAAAGGATGCATTAGAAAACTGAAATCACTTGACAGAAACAACACCTGGAGAATATGTAGAAACTGATACTAGCTGTGGGGATAATTTATAGAATGATTTGCAACCTTATATAAAGTTATGCGAACAATAAAATCCTTGAAAATAAGAAATTTAAGGGCACAACGTTTTGTCGTGACTTGTCACGTCTCAAGTTTTGTTCTCATGTTTTACGAGACATCAATCAAAGTATTGATGGGAAGGAATGAACGAAGTTCGTATGACTATTCTTATCACTGCCTAGCAAACAAATTCTGCTAGTGAATTACAATTCAACGGATTTAATTCTGTCGTGCCAATGCTGGATTAAACTGTGAATTATATTTCGCAACACTTCGCTCCTTTTGTTGTTTATTGCTTTCTGAAGGCATCAATAGATTGGTTAAACGCTTCCGTTCTTTTTCCTCTCTATCCAGGCGTTCCTGTCTTAGCCTTTCCAACTTCTGCTTCTTTGAAACTTCTTCCAAATTCGATGACTTTTCTTCACCTGACGATATTTCCACTAAACCATAATCACGAAGTCTGCTTTTCTTCTTGCGCTTTTTATAACAAATTTCCTTATTCCTATATCTTCTTTTATGCTGTTTTTTCTCTACTTTCCCACAGGGACTTCCAACGCGTTTGCTAAACATTCCAACAGCAGATGCTCGATTTTCCGATTTTCTGAGCTCACTTTCCTTCTTTGTTGGAACTTTTTCATACCACGGCTTCTCCTGAAAATCCCAAATACAGCAGAAAAAATCCAAGATGCACAGTAAGAGAGAAAAAAATTGGAAAGTAGACGTAATTACTTTGAAGAAATTGTGTTGACCTGAAGTTTAAAAAACGAACTTTCGTTAACTCACTGGAACCTTGTCCAAGGTATTGCAATATGCCAACTTTCTTTTCATATTCTTCCTGTTCCTTCTTCTTCTCTAGTTCATAATCTCGATTTCCTATGCCAAAATTCTTCTGGTACTCTGCTTCTAGATCAGCGAAAAGATTGATATGACTGGGATTGGTAAACTGCGCGTTATTGTCATCAATTCCACTTCCTCCACCTCTATATATTGTCTCCATTGTTCCCGCATTTTGACGCAGTAGATTTATCTAAAACGTTTGACAACTGTAAGCTTATCGATGGAACTACAAAACAAAAAATTGAAAAGATATAAAATGAAAGCCAGATTTGGTTGACACTTCATTGCTGCTTGATATTTCATGTACTGTTCATCACTGCTGCGCAGCTTAAAATTTACAGCTTTTATCCGTCAGCGAATATTCAGAAGTAATACCGAATATTCAGAAGAATAATATTCAGAAGTAAGACATAACTGTTTATGCGACATTCCTCAAAAATGATGATATCCCTAAAGAGGTGTAGCTTCGCGTAACATCTTGTCTACTATGTAAAAGCTTCTGAATCTTAAATTCCCACTCGAGATGTTTGCTCTTTTGTAAAAGAAACCTAACTTTATATTCTTGCTCTGCAAGCTGAGCTCTTTTCGCCACCCTCGCTTCTTCTTCCCGAGCCCTTTTCTGATCACGGCGTACACGTGCAACATTCTCCTTTGTACGTACATGCCACTTCTTTTTAGGTAATATATTCATTTTCTGCAAAAAACTTCCGAATTTGAAAGAAGCAATTTGATATCTAACGCAATTCACGTCATTTTCCCCGAAAGCCACTATACGTCGTCCTCTCCCTGCTTTTTCAATACATAATTCGAAGCACTTCACCGATCCTATAGCAAGATCATGCTGCAGTGGCACGAGCATTCACTAGAACTCGTGGATCAGATGAAACAAATCAAATTTCGCGGCTGTACCTTCCTAACAATGTAACGATAACTCCTTAGAGCACAACATTGCTAGCTTTTTCCCCTATGTCCGATGGTAAAACAAAAATCATCGAACATAAAAGACAAGAATTCATCTGGCTTCTAAAATGAACAAAACAATCACGTCCATCCCTATATTCTATCGGCACAAGACACTTCACAAGTAAACATTGATTTGCAATTCAACAGTAGCCTCTTATGAGGTACGACACACAACATTTTATTAAAATTTAGGAAAGTGATATTTAAAGCAATCTATAAATATGGTAAATTTTCACAATCATTTTTCATTTCACATAGAGATTGGAGGCACCGATATGTGCGTTTGCCAGCACAGTATCTCGACACACATACTGTAGCTGACCTGCAATACTGTAGCACCAAATCACCATAATTAACTTATAGTAAAAAAACATACACCGTGAAGATATCCTCGGGTATTAGATACACTAGCTCAATAAATAAAGCTTGGTAAACAAGATATTTATGTACAAACTAAAAGTTCATTCGTCCAGTGATCAATCTCTTTGCAAGTAGTGCAGAGAGATATTCCTGAAACATGGTATACAGCGAATAATTTACTGTTTAAATTTCCAACATGAGACGTTAAACAAAACCAATATTCATTTGTTCCATGCATATGTTTCCGCACTTGTCAACAAAAGCTTTTTGAATTGTAATTCTACTAAAGCATACTGACCCATCTGAAAGGCGATATGTAAGTAAATAGCAATGTACCAATTTTGTTGGAGAAAAGAGCAAAGATGACATTCATTTACTTTGACCTCCTAATATCTTAGATAAAAGTTCATTGTTCGAGGAGAAATACACAGAAGCTTACTGGTATGAAGGTACAACATTCTACCACAATGTTATTAGTAACTGGAACAAATAAGTTAGATGAAAACAAGGCGATTTAGAAGTTATCACAGAAAGTAACAGCAACAATAAGAAAATCTTATATAAAGTCGTTGTAGGAAACGAAATTGAATTTAACATTTTAGAACTGGATTCATTCTGAATTTGAAATTGATTCAGTAAAAATATACATGACAATTAATTTCTAGAAAAATTGTAAACTCTTCTCGCCCTCACCATTTTTGCACAAAATTCATAAAATCAAACAATAAAGGTAAGCTAGTAAATGATAGCTTATTGACACAGAAGTAACAGGAAACTTCAAAATGTGATGCATTGAGTGTAAATCCACGAAACGGTGCAAGACCTAACCACATAGAGAATCTGACGTCCCAGATATTCAGATAAAGTTTAGGAATTCTGAATCATAAAAATCTTTAAAAAGAAAAACCTGAAAGAAAATAAATCCCTTTAAAAGAGCTCACATATACAAAATAATCCCCTTGTTCCGGTTCAGATCAGAACTGAACATAATGTCATTTTAAAAATTCTCATAATTGTTGATTCTTCAATAATATATATTCGTTAACACTTCAAAATGAATTTGAATTCAGTGAAGCAATAAATGTTTGACAAATCGCAAGAGAAGGAGATGGAACATGCAGATGATGTTTCGTTTCTTCGAATACTTTTTCACGATGCTGCAGTGGTCGCGCACAATCTTGCTGGGATAACCGATATGCTCGGGACGCATTTACAACAGTATCACGAACTAGGTGTGGTAGCATACATATATGGATATGAGCTCCGTCAAAAAGCGGTCCAAACTCGAGAGGTCGCTGAGTTTCGATTCTAACCCGAAATAAGTAAGGTGACATTCGATAGAGGACGATAAGTACATCACAAAATCGTGTCGCAATGGTGTCACGACGATAAGGGCGATCGTTTTCACTCCATACTACGTGCACTTCATCGTTACCCAAATGTTTCAATTTATGTGTAATATCACCTAAAATTTTTTTTTCATTTGAAATCTAAAACGATAGCCAAATTATATACATAAACAAGATAATTGTCCATTCATTTTTTTTGTTTCGCACTCTCTAATGACTATTTCTGTCGGATTACCGAAAGTAAAGTTACGTTCAAATAAAATTTCCACGGTATCTACCGAACAGGACGATAAAATCCTGTAAGTGAAATTAGGACAATGAGGAAGATATAAGCTCACAATGGTGGACTCACAGAATCTCAGTACCTATTCGTGGCTGCACAATGGACCATGGTAACAAGCAGTCGTACTTCCAGGATAACTTCGGTGGAGCTTAGCAAATCCCCTTCCCAAATCCTAAGTATATATATATATACGGGGAAAATTCTAGAGTTTTTACAGTCAAGCAGACTACAACGTCCTTTTCTGTCCGTCACCATCAAACAACAAGCGATAATTCATTTATTTCACGCTAAATACATACCCTGTAGCATATCCCCAACTAACGAAGGATGAACTCTTATTATCTCAATCATCACGCAACCTGTCAACAAACAATAACCAATTATTATCGAAGGCAACAAGGACATTGTTAACTGATTATATTCCTTGTTTATGGTATAACTCATTCATCACTGTTTACCAATTTATCGCGTACTATACACTGTATATTTTTTTTGCTGTTATTAAGTAGTAAAATTGTTCAAGAACAATTTTACATCCCGAATAAACCTATATCGTTGACGAACGAACTCAACAAATTAATTTTTCCAACAGCTTCTTCGCTTATATCCGGGAAAAGCTGGATTCATCCACACAACGGTCCCCTAAAAAATGGGCCACTGCTAGCCGTCAAACCCACTGTTATCACGATTGCTTACAGTCTCTTACAAATATGATTTACAGCATTTCGACACTTTACAGTTCGCTCTGCATTGCACACCACAAAATATCCTGCTGCAATGAGAGCCTACGATAGAATTTGTGAGAAAAACTTGTAAATGCTCCAAGTGAATGAGAAACGAACCATCGAGCATAGTGCTGACATGAAAAATAATTTCCGTATCAGCGGATGCATAATACGGAGCAGTTACGCCGCTTGGTAGGCCTCCATTATACCCATAGTGCTGACGACCTATTTGTACTTGCCAACCCAGGCGTAAGATGAACTCATTGAATGCAACTGAACCATAATTATTGGAAAGTACTGAGACTTTGTCCTGAAAAAGCAATAATTAGAAATCGCTTCCAACTTCACAACTGAATCAAAACTTTCGATATGTTTCTTGAAATTGTCCCATATTTCCATAGAAAGAATGTATACTTTTTTCTGTGAGAAAACATATAAACTTAAAATGAGATTAATATTTAATACTCCGTGTATGCTATGTGATTCGAATATTTGGCTAAATGAATAAATTCAGAATTCAAATATTTTGTCAAAGTTTGATCACACATTTAAAAAATAAAATCCAAGTTAAAGTGCCTCCTTGTGTCAGAAAAACTCCGAAAATCATAACGCGAATTTTCTGTCGAATTACCGAAATTTAAGCTATATTCAAATAAATTTTCCAACAAACGGGGTGACAAAATCTTGCAAGTAAAATTAAAGCAATGAAGAGGATATATGCTACCAATGGACAGCGTAAAACAAAAACTCAGTATCTACACCGTGGACAATGATATACATTGTGCCTACACAACGGACAATGGCAAAGGCTAGTCATACCTCCATGATAATCCTGATGGAGCTTATAAAACTCCTCCCTAATCCTTATATATATATATATATAAATATATATATATATATATATATATATATAGATAAAGATATATAAATCCCGAGACAGTTTCTTACAACCGAGCAGACGATAGACCCTCTTCGCTTATTCTCCACAACTGAACCACAAACGACGACATCTTCGCATATCCGCCACCATTGGACAACAAACTACGATATTCTTCTATTCGCTAAATACATTTCCCGTAACATATTCCCAACTCAATGACCTATCAACTTACCGACAGTCAAATTATTGGTCCAAGGCAACGACAAGGAGTTTGTTAGTTGATCACATTATTTGTTTTTGTATAACTCATTTATCATTGCTTAACAATTCATCGTGTAATATATATATATATATATATTTTACACCTTTTTTTTTGTTAACTAGTAATATTGTGCAAGAACAGTATTACATCCCGAATAAATCTGTATCGCCGAGAAACGAATTCAACAGGAAAACAATTTCCCAACACCTTGGTAAAATATGTTTCGAGTTCGATGAAGTTTACTTAAAAAATAAGTTTGTCAAGAAAATTTGGATCTTATCAAACTTACTTCCTGTCCCTTAGCAACATAGATAACAGCCACTTTATGCACCTCCCGTGAATAAGTATGGTCGAGATGTCGTATATCGCGATTGAAACTGGGTGAGATCTGTCGTGTACCCGGGAATAACCGTAAATCAGCAGCGAGAGTGCGCCACAATACATATTTTCCTTCAACTGATGCCCGTGTTGAACATTTAGTTGTTTTTAGATGACGCGAGGCAAGTACATTAGTTGTTAAGCGTCTATTCTGTTGAATGAAGAAATACATTTCGTTACATTCAATTGGGTCCGCTTGCAGTATTCGTGGTAATTGTGGCAACTTCTGGAAGAAATATGAATGGATTTTTTCGGAAGCACATTACTCAATAATTTACTATAAAATGAAGCAAGCAGCACAAAGGCAACTAGTTGGTAGATTTATGGAACGTACTTCGAAGGGATCTTCAACTGCTCCTTTAAAGTTGGTCATTTCTAATGCCACCTTCTTCGGTCGTAAAGCTAATTTTCGTAGCCAATTATTAACGCAATTCATTTGACGCCTAACCATACGTTCCCGCGCAAAACACCAGCAATGTTTCCCAACTGGCGTTCGACTAGTCACGCGTACGCTACTATCCACATCAACACTGAAGCGATAACAGTACAAAACTTCTTTGATATGAACCATTTATTAAACCTGAAATTCCCATACACGGTCTTGCCCAAACTCTGCCTTATTAAAGTCAACTTTCAAGGTTAATAAATTAATTAAGACAAATTCTCATCAGCAACAACCGCTTAAAGTGAACAGGGAATCCGGATTTGTTGTCTTTATAATCGGTATTAAGTCATGTTCTCCCAGTGTAAAACTTCTAATACAGAAATTAGAATAAAATACAAAGAAGTACAGTCAGATTTATAATAATTTCATCTTGATTTGTAAAAATAACCTTAGAATGGCTCTTCCCTGGTCAAAAAAAATACGCCCCGCTGTCAATGAATCATGTTGAGAATTTCCAGTACTATTTTCCAGTGAATTACAATGGGCTGAAGTAAATGACGGTAATGGAAATTGCTGATAATAAGTAAGCAAGAATCCTTCCAAACAAAGCCTTCTATCATTCAACACCCGTTCCAGCAACGATCGTCTAAGTTGACAATCCATTAAGCTAGCTGATACGCTTTGCCACAGAATCTCACCAGCTAAGCTGTCATCCTTCACCTCAAAATAGTAATAGAAGTTAAGTTTTTGATTTGAAATATCTTAACACTTTGTAATAATAAAATGAAATGAGTTGAAGCAATGAAAACCAAAAACCCGTTGAACTAAGCCAATTTACATGTACCAGAATGATAATTACAACAATCTGGCAAGTAAATTTGGTTTTTATGTGTTGTTAGAAAGGATAATAACAGAATTTTATTCCCTAATGACAACATATATGAAAACTATCAAGTACACATCTTTCCTATAAGAAGGAAAACGAATAAACATACGGAATCGAGTGCCCGCTCCAAGACAGTAACTAATTTGTCGCGTAAGCCGAGCTGTTTCAACTGATTCAAATCGGCACAGAACATATGAAGCAAACTGGCAGAAGTTTTCAGAGTACAAATACGATTCATCACTTCGGTCATCAGCTTAGTGTCAGCCCGCTCGATGATTAGCAGTGCCAAGGCATGCAATGCCAATGAGTAAGATTGCAGAGGCACTTCATTCGAATTTAATGCTAACAGATTGAGTAACAGCGTCTCACCCACAGCGTGATCGGGAGAAAGAAGTGCGGCCACCTACAACTACTGCCACCATTTCTTCATATTAAAAAGGATAGCTAAAAAGCTGTGTGAGGCGAACTCGGTGTGCTCCTTAGTCAACTACAGTGGAAATCTACTGCAAAACGAATTAAAAGATAAAAAAGTTCAAGCATGTTCCGTAATGTTTAGCTCTCCTAGCCACTATGCTAATAAAAAGCAATTGACTGTGGTAATTTCAAAATTCCGCAACTAACCTGTACACTTCTTGGTGAAAAATTGGATTGCCTGATAAGCTGGGTAAGTGAACTGAGAGCTGGACGTGCCAATACGGTAAGATAATCCTTGGACATGAATGGCATGTATTCCAGGACGACAGCAAAACGTTCGGAAGCAATCCCTCTAGCCAATGCAAGTAGAATGTGAGCCTGGAATTACGCATTTCAAAATAGCCGAGAAATTGTCAAAAAATTCAGAGAAAATTCATAAATTCAACAGTGTAGGACAATAACGCTAGAAAAGGGAAAAAATTAAAGGAAATTGAGGAAAGAAAAAAAATGGAAGGAAAAACATCTAGACATACCAAAGAAAACCAATGTTCAGAAAAATCAGTGTTTCCTGTTTCTTATATCTTAAATTTCTACGATACTCTAATAAAATACCGAGGGTTGTATGGTAGTAGGACTGACTGTTAAGTAAAAGTATTTGAGCCAAAAAGTTTAAAATGTCTTAATGTTCACATAATTTCAAATACAGAACCTAATTTTTCTTTTTTTTTGGACGGTATAACGTATCAGCTAAATTTGGCAGAAGCAATCAAAACTGGCATATCAATTACGAAATCGAACAATGCCATGACCTTTTCACTTCACTAATCTGTCTTACAAATAGGTTTGTTAAGGTGTCATTGTCTTTCTATATACTCATTAGTGAACCAAACAGTGACCACTGAAAATAAGCGTCACTTTGCAACGATATAACGATACAACAGTAAAAATTCACTTTTGGTCTTATGTTTTTTTTTTTTGGTTCTTGGTATCTGCCTCGCAAATTGATGGACTTTTTCTCTTCAATGGAAATTAAATATAAAGTGAATAAAGCAACATGTTAAGTTTTGAGTACCAAATAAAATAACTGTCGGGAAAAAATCCATCCTTGGAGTATTAATTACTAAGAAAAAGAAGTCCGTGAAATGATAATTGTCCATGACTTATGTAAAAAAAAGACAAAAAAGCCTAAATAATAGAGAAATAATATTTTTGCAGGTGAGGATGTGTATTTCTAAAGCCTAAAATGAACATGGACATTAGTTTATTTTCTAAACTTAAATGAAATTATAATGAACTAACTGACCTCAACAAGAGGTGGAGGATTGATAGTTGAAAGAACAGCAAAGTACGCGGGCAAACAATGAGCCTGCCCGGATGGCGGAAGAAGTAACAGCCGAGTACAAATCCAGTGTATCAATGCATCAGTACCACTTAGCCGAAATAAAGTGCTAATGGTTTTTGAAATAGTCTGGAAAATCAAACAAATATATTATCGATACCAAGAGCTACACAGAACTAAATTATGCTTTATACAGAACAACGTGAATAACACAGGCTAATCATATTGGACTAAAATAAGACACTGTCTGAATTAAATCAGATTAAACGAAATTTAATCATTAAATTTAATTCACGTATCCGTAAAACAACGTAAAATTTTGCTCCGGTAAAATGAATTCCTTAATATATTTGAAATCATAATTGATTGTCTGGTTTCGTAGAAAATTTTAAAAGGATAGACGAGTACTGCACAAAAACATAGCTGTGGCATGTTGCAAGATTTGCGCTGATTAAGACTTATTTGATTTAGGAAAACAAACCCAAATAGCACACTCTACAGCCGAATGGAAATGAAATGACATATTTCAGCTCTACAGAAATAATGAAATGACACATTTTAGCTCTCCAAAAATACTAATGCTCAATTTCATCAAACATAATTAAAGTTTTGGGAAAGCAAGTGACCTGAACAGCAAGATATGAGTGGGAAGCATGCAATGGAGAGACCAAATTAACAATTCGCATCCATACCCTCAACCAAACCACTGCGTCACCTGTCGACTGCAAAATTCATACAATTAATTCTAGTTCACAGCCAAAAAATTTGCATAAAAATGAATTAAACAGACTTTTAAACAAAATCCACTGAATTTTTTTGAAATTTTTACATGTAACAAAAGAGCGTCTACTAGTAATATTTTTTTGGTAACAAAATAATTGTCAATCCTGTATTGAGTAGCATGAAATCACCACATAAACATGCTAATTTACAACAAATAAGTAATGATGCCGGTAAAATGAAGGAACTGAAATTTATCAAGGAACGATTTCAATGCTTACACTTGCAGCTTGATTTCCATCGCATTTAAATACTCAGCCATTCCAACTAAATTACAGCACAAAGAAATAATGAGTTAAGGAAACAGAACTGCTAGTGCATAGAGAAATCAATTTCATTCAAAACCAATCATAGCCATTTAAACGTTGCAAAAAAAAAAAAGATAAACGGCATAGTTAATTTCATTTTTGTATAATTTAATATACGTGAATAGTCCAGCTTAACTGATATTACACATTTATTTTAATTAGAAAGATATATAAAAATGTAAAAGAGAAAATCTGATATCCTAATTCCCGATGGCTCTCATGGCATCATTGCAGTTTTAGATCAGAAACTTTTTACGCTTCAACTTTCTATATTTAATGGATATAACACGTTTAATACAAAATAGTGACAAGTGGATTACTTCTGTTTGCAACGCTAACAACATCTTGGCAATATTATCAGTCAAGCTCTATCGAACACTGTATCAGAAGTATTCGAAAAAAGACCTGTTTTTAACAGATTTTTACCAGATCATAATTTTTTTTACCGATCAATAAAAGTGATATGTTATCTGCTAGCTTCATCATAATTCTATTTCTTGTTACTTCCAGTAATCTCTTTGAATCAGTATTTTTAGTATTTACATAAACTCAGTCGCTCAAAACCCCGAAACAAAATCCAGTAGTTACCAAAGTCATCGAAATACCACTCTAAGATAAGCAAAAAAGCAGCAGTTAATGATACGTACTCCGGATTGTTTTACTTCTGGCTCTTTTTGATTAGATCAATAACCCTTGCCAAGGGTTTATTTTCCATCGAGATTGCAAGTTGTGATTAAACGCGATATTCCTACCGTACTGTAGATAAGGATTAAAAAAAAAAAACAACAACACTAAGCGAAAGAAAACTGCGTCTGAATAAACGACGTACCATGAATCGTTATTGTGGCTGCAGTGAATTATAATCTTACGAAGTAACGATTATCGTTTTACTTGAAAAAATAAATTTCTAGATATAAAAAGGACTTGGAATTTGATATATATAAGAGAAGTTCCAAATTCCCACGGCAATAAGGAACGGAACATTTAAACAGGCATGAAAATGAGCTCGATTGTGAGGTGCAAAACACGAAAACAGCTAATTCATGACTGAATGGCTCTTCGATATTTGCTTCATAGATACATTATCAAACCATTCAGCAACAATATTTACAGTCGTACTAATTTGACGCTCTACATTTCTTTAAGTAGCAATTGAATCTGAAGAAAAAATCTGTAAAGGAATAAAAATAGACCATGTTACCTGGAACATCTTTCAATCAAAAAGTAACAGTTAATGCGCTCAATTTAAAAGCAAAATCTTGAACGCGATACAATCATTCAATACTTTTCGTGTATTGAACAGCGAAGAAATAGCATAACTTTGGATACTTGAAAATAGGACTAAAATGTGTTTCAAATTTAAACACTCTCTTGTTCGAAACCTTTGAAAGATGAATTACACAGGAAGTAGTAATAGCCCAGGAAAATTGGGAGAGTGAATGAAAGTGGAAGAGTGAGTGGCGGTAATGGAGCTTAGACAAGGATGGGAGAGTAGAGGTAATATGAAGAGATAGACAAACAATAATTACTGCTGAAATTTCCAAATTCACTTTTCCAAAGAAAAATAGCCATTAAAAATATGACTGCAATAGAACCCTTCATTGTTTTACAGAAAAAAACAAATCGAAACAGATATCAAAACAATAATAGTGATGAATGATAACGAGCGGTTCGTATAATTTATAAATTCATTATGGACGTCTTTAAACATTATTAAAATACGAATATCCCTAAAAAGGAAATAGGAGACATGCATAAGACGGTGCTTACTGTGACAACAGTGGCAGAGGCCACATTTCCATAATCACTAATTTTAACGATAAAAGTTAATTCAATCAAATTTCAATCAAGAGTCGATCAAAAATAGATTGTAAAATTGGTTCACACCATTTCAGGTCTGTTTTCTTGCTGCTTCCACAAAGACCCTTTACAACAAAGTGGGGGATTAAAAGGGAAAGGGCTAGGGACTAAAAGAGGGAGGGCTAAATCTGCAAGAATCCAGTAGCAAATTTTTTAAAATCTCTTTTAATAATCTCCAACATCAACAGTCCGAGACCAACTACAGAATTTGAAATCCTATCGGTATTAATGACCATATGATCTAATCTTTCAGAAAGTAGAATGATTGGAGATAATCATCGAAACTAGAATAAATGATGACGATTTAAATCCGTGCAGACCTTCATTTGCAAATTTAAACCAGCATATTACAATGGAAAGCAAATCATTGACAAAATTACTCGCTTGAACATTCCGTAATTCTTTACGTGTACATACAAAACATCAAATTTATCGCCATTGTGAAAGTTGCAATTATGCCATTGCAATCAATAGGAAGTTATTGTTATTTCCTCAACAATCGAAGTTATTGTTATTTCCTCAACAGTTACTGTTATTTCCTCAACAGTTATTGTTATTTCCTCAACAATCAACAATCGCAAACATAAAATTACTGAATTTCAAAAGGAAAACTCATCGTTAAAATGAATGAAAAAAGAACAAATCATAGCAACAATAGAGGAACTGCCACAATCTTATTTTTCAGCTTGAAATGAGTTAAATAAACATTGCGTCGAAAAAGAAAGAAGAACAACAGTAAGACATAAAAAATGAAATGGTTTAATTTTTGGGAACAATTCTGATTTATAACATCAAGATTTGATTTACCTTGAATAAAGAAGATCCAACCAACAGTTGGTAATTTTCATAACCTTTTCAGGATAAAAAATAATCAAGATGTCGAAATACTAATAATAATAATAAGTATAGCAACAATAATAACAAAATAACGCTAACTAATTAGTCAATTAGTCAATAACAAAATAACGCTAACTAATTAGTTGATTAACAAGGTATTTTTTAGGTGTTTTTTTTTACTTCTGGTTCTTTACTTCTGGTCCTATGCTACTTATATTAATCTTTGGCCTTGTTTTCCGATGCCATAATCAGTCATTACGCTGTAATCCTTATGCCATAATCATCAATCCCATAATGAGTCAAGTCTTCCGCTTTGTCACTAATTTTCTAAAACTCCGAAAATCGCTATATGAATGTTTTCTAAAAGCACTCATGTATCTAGGGAAACAAGGCCAAAGATACTACCTGAATGCTATGGAACAATTGACTATTTTATCACTGCCATAGAAAAATCAAGTAAACATAAAGAATACAAAAAGATCGCTACAATGATACATTAAAATTCTTGCTATAAATAACGAACACTGACTTCAAAAATTACTAAAGCAGCAATCGAAATGACAGAAAGTGGAAATAAGGAACCATACTTCGGGAGCTGCAAGGAAAATGAACATGACATTTCGGATATAAAGGCAGATACAACCATCGAGAAAAATAAGGCAATAAAATATTAGGGCTTGAGACATAAAATTGAGTCATTATGAGAAAATGGTGATTTCAGATAAATAATTGAGCTGAAACTGCCTGATAAACCATTCTGGGACAATCAGCATGGATTAAAATAACATGAAGAATAATTCCATAAGAGCCGCATTACATTAAGAAAATACCTTTTTGACTCGTAGGTCACAAAAAAATGAGGTATCAAAACTACAATCTAAAATATGGATCGTGCAAATGATGTGTTCAACTGTAATGATAATGGCAGTGTAAGCAGTTACTCAGTGGTAACAGAAATGGTGGTCATTATGATTAATGTATGTACACATTTTGCAACAGAAAATATGAAAATTAACTCCTAATAATTTCCAAAAGAGCTAGTAATGCAGAAGATGACTAAAAAAGTAGTTTAAAATTTGGAAAATTTTTACTTTAAAAAAGAAAGTGTTAAAATATATGGCCCAAAACACGAATAAGCTAAGAAAAAATCGGTGAATAGCCACATAGAAGATAAATGACATTAAACACTTTAATCATTAATGAAAGACTGTCAAGCATGAAGTTTATATTCAGCTGGCATTTAAGTGATAATTATGATAGATTTTTCATGAAGTTTCTGTCTGTCAGATAAATTCAAGAAAATAGTTAATTGGTACAAAAAGGTGGATCATGCCGAAAGCAAGGGAAAGACAATATTTAGCCAGGACAAATCTTGTTTTTAATGACCCATGCAATGCGCAGTAAATAAGACGACTTACTTTGTGGTGCTGTAAATGAAAGAAGAGATCGGCATCAATCATTAATATGTCACTAACAAACAATCATGTGCGAGACACAGCTGAAGAGAAAAATTGTTCGTATAAAAACCATGGAAAGTTTATACTAACACTATAACATTTTGCTAGTATATTAAACTTTAATTATGATGTCTCTTAAAAATGAACGTTAGGAAAAACAGTTAAATAAGTGCAAGCTCTAAACATTTTGTTAGAATGTTAGGTACTGTAGCAATTACTGAAAGGTATCTGGAAAATGGAGGTACTGCTCGCCAATATAATTCTCTGTATCAACAAAGGGTCAGTTGGAGAAGTGTCAGCAAAACAGTGAACTAGCAAAAGATTGTAAAAAGAAATAGATGTAAAGATAAACTGAATGTTTGTTATATATTATCTATTTCCCTCAAATTCACTCCGGTAGATATAATTCGAGTATAACTTGTTAAATTGTTACCTATGTCATGTATACCTGAAAGTGCATGTGACAAAGTTGTTGAATAAAACAAATGACAAAAACTCCTTATTTCAGCTTTCGAAAAACAGAAACCAGCAAATCAATAAAAACGATATGGGAAACAATGAAGGGTATAAGTAAAACAGTTAAAAATAGTTCGAAATGGTCAGTGAGGGTGAGATGATGCCATGTACCTATATATGGATGGTATATAAATTGCGATCAAGAATAATAAGGTGCGGCAGACTGCGATGCAGTAATACAAACGGATCAATAGAATTTATTGTTTAACTATCCAGTTGATTTTTTTTAATTGGGAAAAAAAATTAACTGTAAATTTGAGAATATTACGCAATAAACTTTTTCGACGATATAAAAACAAGACAAGCATCACAGCTTGACATATCTCGAAACGGCGGTTAAGATTCAGGCAACAAATGTTGACGGTGTATCTGTGGATCTGGAAAAAAGTATTCAGTGTTCCACTTCAAGCTGAGCAAGATGTCATGTAAACAGATTTGGATATATACGTAAAGCATCAAAAGAGTTAGGGATGCAATCATATCTACCGTGTCAATCAGCTGAACAAACAGAATAGTTCTGATACAAAACTATAAAGATATTCCCACCCTATTTACAGATTTTGGAAAGTGGGAAGGGGATCATTATGCAGCTACCAAAAGAAATTAACATCAAATTAGTAATAAGTGAACAATCCATTAAAACGTCGGTATATAACCATTCGTTTGAAGAGGAGTCTTGAAAAGGATTAGATCACTGCTCATCGTGAATATAGAAAAATTACAAAAGTAATCCAAACATTTCACTGAAAATCAGTGAGAAACATGGTGAATACTGCGTGGGAAAATACAAATGAAAACAGTTTGATTAGTGCTCGTATGAAAATGTTCATAACTAGATTAAAGTATGCTCATAAAAGATAACAGCGAAAAAACTTACTTGGTGAAATAGATAAACAGAGAAAGCAAAATACGAAAAATTTCTCAATTTACTAATATAGTTTATTTTTTTGTAACTAATCCTTCTCCAAGAAAAAATTAATAAGAGTTGATGAAATGGAAATCTGACTGTTAGATACAATGAGTTTTCTATTTTTATCTCAGGGCAACTCTGCAAACTTTGCCCTTACAGAAGTGAATTTAAATTATTTACTCTCGTACCTTTAAAATTCTCGAAATTATTGCAAAAATGTTGTAGCATGAAGTTCTTAACTTAATATTGTCAAAAAATTATTAAATCTAAGCAGTTTTATTGTTTTCCAGTAGGAATGACATGAGGAGACAACGCATTTAATAAACTTGAAATCTCGACTGGCTGCAAAAGATCAACGGATGTAAGGCCACAATGAAATACTAAGATTTAATGTTTAAAAAAGTGCTGTCTGATTCTGAGAAAAAATGATTTCTTTATTCAGCAGAAAAGAAAATATGAAAAAAATTATATCTTGACTTGATTTTCCTGCTTAACCTTTACCGCCCCATTTATTAATGTACAGCAAAAAAACTGTCAATACAAAATTAGGAAGGGACAGATATAAACAAGACGATATAGTTCTGTCAACTGGAAATCCAAAGCTAACAAACACGAAATTTACCTGCACCACTGAAGTGAATTGCACATTTTCGTCCTCGACAGAACTGTTGTTTTCGGACCGAGTTTCTTCTGAGAACTCTGCATTCCCATCTTCTTGAGTACTTGTCGTTTCATTACTTTTCACTCGTTTGACTATTTGATGAGAAGTCTGAGATAGTGTCATACAGTAATAACTTGGTCTTGTTATCTACTAGTAACTTGCTTCAGAATTCTCTCATCAAAAAAAAGGGTCCGATGAATGCAGTACAAATCATGAATAAATTAAGACTAGGTTAAGAAAAATATACCGACTGAGCAGGTGGAGCAACATCAACCTCAAAAAGATTCAGAACAAGGGCACGTGTAACACTATCAACCACTCTGCTCCACTGTTCAATCATTTGCATCCAACAACCAGACTGGAACACAGCCAGCACATCATCCCAGACTCTCTCCTCGATTTCGATACCTAAGCAGTAAATTTTGAATGGTGTTTGTGTTTGTAAACTCCGTCTGTACATCAAACAAAGTGTTAACAACTTAATAATTAAAAAAAGATTCACATAATTTCCTGACATCTCACAACACTTCAGATGAATAGCAGACTAACCATTTATGGCTCGAACAAAAACAATAACACCAAGGAGGTTTTGTGCCAAGGCACCAGAAGTTGCACGCCCATAAGCATCAGATCTAAAAATAAGAATTTGTTAACCACAACAAATAATCAAACAAAAACAAGCACAGACGGGGTTTACATTTTTTTTCCAAGCCCAGTGATTTAAATGTTGTAATGACTGTAAAGATATGGAGAAAAAATGGTTTAAACCTGGAAGTAACAGTGCGTACGCCATCTGCAAGACTTTTGATAAGCTCGCACCAAACTCTAGCTGATAATGAATTTTGCAAAGGTGTCAAAGGATTGGACAGATCACGAGTTGTTTGCAGCAAGCTTTGTGTTAAAGAAATAGCGGACGACAAGTGTTCACCAGCTGCCGGTAAGTATGGACTGTGAAAAAATGAAGTAAGAAAGTGAATGAGCAAAAGTGATAATGATTCGATCTCAATTCCTTCTTGATCAATAAAAGGAGGTAAATTCTGTTGCAACAACCATGAATGGATCAAAGAAAAGACCTGAAAAGCGAAATTCATCGAATCACCTGAGCATTCATCTACGAGAATTTGTTTTCCAAAACAAAACACTAGATTTATCGGGGCAGAAAAGATTGGAAGGAAAGGAGAAAATACATTACCATCCCCAAATTACGAGGCTTATCAGACTGTCCACTACTCAGACCCTAAACATAAATTAGTGAATTATATTTTCTTACTTCTTCATTCCTAAGTTAAAAAAAATATTTTGAGCCTAACAATCATCCCGAAAAGTGCAAGCTTAAAAAAAGAACACAATTAGGTCCTATCATTAAAAATGTACATGAGGTAACCAAATGACATTTACTTTCCATGGAAAGTGCTTGTCCTTATGTTAATTTGTCGAAATTATCCGCATATTTATACAGTGAAAAATTCACGAAGATGCACGACTTACTTTATGAATAACATTCGAACATGGTAAAGGTAGCATTACTGCTTCTTTTAAAAGTGTTAAAAGAGTATTCGTTGCTTTACGACTGGAAAACAAAGCTTTGCGATATAATAGCTGACCTGTCACAGCTAAATCATTATTGGTTGTAAGCGCAACCGTCGTCATCCACCTGTATAGGTAAGATGTTATAGTCCTGAATCTTTAATTTTTTTTTTCCGCATATAGTACGGGAGGATTTAAAAGTAATAAAATACATCAATGTGTTCAGTAAGGGACGAAACTAGGAGGATGAAGAAATGAATTATAGAAAGACATTCACAACAAAATATTTCAACGAACCTGATGAGCCAATACCGTGCAATTACTATAGGGTCGGTGGTATAGCGAATATATATCTGTCCTTCACTACCCTCCCATCCACCATAAATATCTACACCATTAGTTTCTATATCAGGAAATACTTCGTAAATGTAGAGAACAATCACACGATCCAGAATAAATTTTGCACACTCCAAACGGATATTTTCGTCATTCCATTCAATCCGAATCGTTTCTCGTGTGCAATATTCAAGAAACTTATCCAGATATACCTGAAAGGGCCTAACAGCTTTTCAGATCTTCTATGCTCTTTAAATTCCACTACTTTTAAAATAATTTTTTAAATAGCAATACGATTATCAATTTACAATAAATAGCAATAACGATAATCAATTTACGATAATCCCACTTTTTATCATATGAATTAAATTACCTGAAGTAGCTGTGCCCTTTCTTTCGCACTCAGCGCAGTGTTGTTCGGATTACTTACAAGTGGTGAAATGCGGATAGGTCCTGGCCCTACGGTAGTAGCAGTCGATTGACAATAATTGTGCAAAATGCTTTCAGTAGGCAAATTATTCCTGAAAATGACTGAGTTAGAATTATTTAATAGAAGCAAATCAATTTAATTTCATCTAATTTCAATATATAATAGAGTTACTGTATCCTTAAAAAGTAAGGGATTTAACAAGAAAAGTGAAAAAATGAAAAAGATTTACGAATCTTATGAACAGAGAATTACGAACCTTATGGACAGAGATTTACAAACCTTAATGGGAAATGCGGAAGAAGGCATTGAAAAACGATATCCAATTGCGAATTATTATTGCTGTACATGGCCAAACTTTGATACCAAATAATAAATAGACGCAGTGCAATTTTTCTTACAGCTAGTAAATTATGCGGAAATAGAGCTTTTTTCAGAACACACTCGATAGCATGCTTTTGCCAACCTGGAAAAATAAAAATTTGGATTTAGACTTTGCATAAATCTTCAAATTTAAAAGCAAAACAAAAAGCAACAGAATTACAAGTAAGTAAACACATACCATTGCCAACTAATCCTGGTGCAAGACACAGTAATTGTTCGAGAGTCCACAAAGCTGATTCAGCTTCAAGAACTGATTGAGCCGTTTGTGTAAGGTCGGCTTGTATCAATAATTCATCAACCAGATGGAAAGTTTCAAAACTGTAGTCTTCTATAAACTGTCTTTTATCCTGCAAAAGAATGGAACTTGAGGTGGAGTATTGTTTGAAGTATTTAACTTTCCATCTGGCAATTAATGTCAGACTTTTCCAGAACCGTTCACAAGATTATATGTAACAAGAATAGAAATGAGATATAGGAAATGAACAGAGCTGTAGTTGGCAGTAAATCACATCTCCAAATGAATTGACTAGTAATTTGATTTCTAACGCATTAGTATACTAACTGCTCGCTTCATGTATATAGAAAATGCGTTAGTAGGGCAATAAAATGCACAATAATTCTATCATCCAAAATTCAAAATCAAACAATGAAAAGCAAACCTGGACGCAAAGAGCATCGAGAGCAAGTTTGAGATGTTTGGCCCGTGACGCACAATCACGATGGAGATCGGCAAAGCGCTGCAACGACGCTGTAAAATCTGCCGACTTCACTTTACGAGCGAACATTTCTTGCTCTATAACGGAGTAAACTTGTTCAATTCTACAACTGAAATGCATAAGAAAACTAAAGTTGGAATCAAACAACCTTATTGATATGTCATTATAACTGCTTTACAAACACTAAATTACCACTAGAAATAACTTTAAAAGCACCCCGGACTTTTTTCCCCACTCGTTCGGGATGCTTTTGAAATTATATTCTTAGTTGAAAAAAGATCCATGACAGGACGATATCCATGATACAACGATATGAAGGGAGTGGAGATTTGGTACTCCAAAATGATTATTGGTAGTCTCTAAAAAGTGCTCATCCCAACTTCTTATACTACTGACACTTGATGCACCATCCTTTCTGTGTAGTAAGGATCACCACCGCAAGTAAGCTGTATAGCACTCATTCTCATTTAGTCGACTCTTGAATAAACCTTTGATGATAACTCTGTCAACTGGGAAGTGAAGGGACTTGAAAAACCATAAGAAGTAAGACCATAAGAAAAAATACCATAAGAAGTAAACGCAACATGCAAGAGCAACTGGTAAGAACAGGAAGCGGGGCGAAGACTGGAGAAGTGAACGAACAACTAAAAAGGACATATAACATACACCACATCACTACCGTTTCAATTTATTATAACTTCTAGACCATCCCTTACCCATCCACTCATTTCTTCTTCTCAAACTCATTTAACTTCATCCCTATCCTTCCCTCGCACCACTCACTCCACTGCATTTTCGAACTTACCTATCTCAGTATTTTCAGAGATGTCAAATAATTCATCATGAGATCCAAATATTTCACAACAATCCACCGCCCATTTCCTCTCAATCGCTCCTCTATTCGTCCTCCCCTATCTGTTTTGGTAGTAGTGCGTACCCCGGTGTGTACGATCGCTCGTCTTGTTCCCTCCCTTCTGCAGGTGGTGTAAACCAATGCTAGTGCTTATCTCAGTTTTGGGATTTGGCTTAATCTGAGGAGAAAGATTAGAATACTGCCTCTCTTCTAGATAAATGCTTGTCATTCTTCACAAACATAGAGCTAGTGGGACAGTTCATTCTCGATAAATGAACGCGGTGATTTCTCGAATTTTCCTCATTGCACTCCTACACTCATCCAAGTGTGGATGTATTAGGCACTGATATGATCCATTGTGATTCTTCCTTCCTTATGTGACGCTTACGCCAGCTATTCAAGTCCGAGATTGTCATCACTAATGACATTCTTCAGTCCTTTATTTGTGCTTTCGTTTATTAATAAAATTCGGTCCTTTATGAATCGGACAGCTTGTTATCAATTTCAAACTGCTGTTACTTTGGTGATAGGTGCTATTGTTTGCAGTTGGTCAGAACTGTTTCCATGAAATTTTATTAAACACAATAGAATTTTTTGATATTAAACAACAGGAAATATGCAAAGAAATTCTGAAATTAAAACAAACAGACCGGTTAATTTCTTATTTTTGAAATCATCTCTCTGACGAAACTACCTGTTTGACAAAATGCCATGTTTGACAAAATAATCATTGACAGGAGCAGCTGCGACATGAGTAGAAAACTGATTCTTTATCACAATTAAAGTTAATTACGTCAGATGAAAATCTACAGGCTACATTGAGTGGAAATTGAATGCCAATTTCCTAATGTTACATTGAATTTTTTGATATTAAACAACAGAAAATATGCAGAGAAATTCTGAAATTAAAACAAACAGACCGGTTGATTTCTTATTTTTGAAATCATCTCTCTGACAAAACTACATGCAAAATTGAAAGTCAGTGAAGTCTTTAATATGAACACTGAAGTATTTGAAATGATCTATTCCGAAGGGCAAATGTGAAACTTTGAAGCTTTGGAAATCCAACCAAAACGATTACTCATCGGCTAAACTTGTCCTAAGCGTATCAAAATCATATACATACCATAACGCTTTACTTTCCACCACTTCACGACATTGATTCCCACCAAAACCAATGAATAGATCGGCATGTAGGGATGCCTCCAGATCCGTTACACCATCACCAATCATTACTAAATTCCGGTATCCCTTCTCATCCTTCAGCTTTCTACAGACTGCTGATTTGCCGAAATTTTTGGAATCCGAGTCACTGGTTAATCTTGTCTCATCAAAACCAATGTAAAATCCACTGTCATCGAAGAAAATCTCGTTTGCATAAATATTTGCCTCAGGAATTTTAAGGACTTTTGCTACTGGAATAACCATAGGAAGAAAGCTACCACTGATCAAATAAACCGGAATTCGAAGGCGATGTAATTCAGCAACTAAGGCTTCACCACCTGGTGTCAGTCTTGGTTCTCTTTTTTCAATAAAATATTCCAATTGCTTTCGCGTCGGTTTAAGAATATTTAAACGGACCCTCAAAGATTCACGAAATGAAATTTTACCATTCATTGTTTCCTCAGTAAGTTTGACGACTTCACTGCAGTGGAGATATTTTGCAAATTCATCGATCATTTCATCAACACATAAGGTTGAATCGACATCGAAACAAACAGCATCTGCCCTCTGCCAGAGTTTCTTGGCTTGGGCTTCATTTTCAGGGAGACTATTCGAAACCTCATCTTCCAACATACCTACAGAATCGCTGCAATGCAAAATCCTTTTAACGCCTCTTTCTGATTAGAATCTTCTTATCCTGCAACATGATATGGTTAGCACATAGCACTGTAGCTCCCTTTCGAATAGTAGAGCTCAGCCATATCACGAACAATTACCAGTGGAAACAGTACGTCAAAGGAGCATTTTCCGGTGAATTTTCCGCCCCAGCTATCCGTTACTGCTCGAAGCACCATAATCTTGAAAACAGAACAACAAATGGCAAACTACTTTTTCAGTAAACTACTTTTAACCAAATATTTCGTCAGTAAGTGAACGAAAGAAAAAACTAAATGACTATGAGACTGCGTGGCAATTTGCTGTTCGATCTTCATTTAGATTTCAAGCATTTCTTAACATAGCTTATTTAAATTTTATATGCTAAAACAATGGAGTGAATGCAACTCAACGTTGACGAAATCTGGTACTTTTAATATTGCAAGGGAAGAGCAGAACTTACTATTCCCACTCAGTGATACCAACTCAAAAACACAGATTTAGGTATGTCACTATCTGAAAGTGTGAATTTTAAAACAATGCTTGGAAGCGTATACTTCCAAGCAATAATTGTTTGTCGTGAAATATACGGATTTTGATTTAATTATGGAAAAAGCGACAAACTGATTTTGATTTCAGATAATTGAAATCTAGAAGTAGATAACTCAAAGTACAATTAGTAGATAAATGAAAGCTGTTTTAATAGTTTTGTTCATCCAGTGATTATACTGAGAAAGGATTGAAAACGATGCAACATCTACTTAATTATATGCAATACAACACATACGATAGGTCAAGTACAACAAAACAACTTTTTTGTATATCACAAATGGTCTCCAGAAATAGCTCGCAAATGAGTACTTGGAGGATTGGAGGGATCTAGAAAATAGAACTTTTTCTTTGAATTTACAGTGATCTGGTGATTATCGTACAGGTAGCAGAGGTCCTGAATTGAAAGGTACAATTATAATTCAAAGGACATGCTTCAATGCGCGTGAATATGACGTTCAGTATAAACCTTTCAAATAGTGACAATATCTGATAACAGAAAAAAGAATGCGTTTACGGCTTTGAAATTTATGTGTTGGGAAAGCATATTTAACTCGCAACGGACGATATCATATGAGACTTCTTCAGCAGCAAATTACTCGAAATTTTAGTTGTAAAAACAATTATTAATAATAAATTCTTGTCTTGTAGGGAAATTGAGTTTGAAACTAACAAAAGATAAATGAGTCAGTTGAATTTAGCGTGAATTAACTAAAGAACAACAATTAAAAAACAATTAGCTCAGCCTTACTGAGCTATGAATGATTTGCTTTTTATTCCATGTGAAATTGAGACAAAAATACTACTAGTACTATTGATATCTTCTTAAAAAACATGTCGACCTTCTCGGAATGCAAAACAGGCTATCGTTTTGCTGTGGCCTTGAAATTGGCGCACCATCTGAAACATAATGATTTTCTAATTTTGTAATTTTTATTTAAATCTGAACCAAACAAAACAGGAGCAGAAATGAAAACTAAGTACCTCTTCAGTCTCAAGATTCCACAATCTCAATTGACAACCAGATGCAGTGAAAAGATATTTCGAATCGGATGTAAACGCACAATCCCAAACCCACCGTGATTCCATCTATAAAAAAAAAAAATCAACTGAACAATCAGCGAATGAACTGATCTTTTTGATATGCATTCATCAGAATTTGAACTCCACTCTAACTCTAACCTGAAATCAAACTTCGAATATGAACTACTTTTACAATATTATTTATAATTCATTCCTTTCAATATGCAGAAGTCGCGATTTTGAAACTCCTTTATATTAACTAGATAAAAACAAAAGTAATTGTGCATATAGAGATAACCAAAGTCTTCACAATTTTAACATGCTACATTTAAATTTTAATTAGCCCATCTTCCAGCTGTACCCATATTGTTAGTCAGTAAATTTCTCTGCTAGTTTAGGTAGCTGAAGACAAAAATGTGAAAAGAAGTGAAAGTACTTTTTCTAGATGAACTGCCTTTGTTAAATCAGACGCAACAAAAAGAGACTTTCTGGGTTTCGTAACATGTGTAGCATCCCATAGGTGCACATAACCATCAGCGCCCGTTGATGCAAAATACTTACAATCAGGTGAATAATGACATTTCAAAGCATATTTTGAATGAGCAACAACTTTTGATTTCTGTTGCCTGAAATGTAAAATCCGGATACAACCAATCGAAAGAAATTCCACAAGAAGCCTTAAAAATTCTACAGGTCACCTAAGTAAATATATAATAATATAAAAAGCCTTAAAAAAGTTAACTGATTTGAATGAAAGGTTCTGCAGATTCTAATAGCGGTTCGATACCTCTTAGCTAAGTTCTACAATACGGAGTGTTATTTGCTCTAATATTCTCCCTTCTTATAATACAAATGTGTACAATAAAAATTCCTCATAACTAACTTAAACAAATCACCTCTTCATAAATATCTTTTTAATATCGACAATTATAACTATCAGATCAAAACGCTGGCTGCACATCAACAAAAGCTTACAGTGTAAGACCAGTGGTGGATGCAGCACCGGATTCAGGTAATGCTGATACTGACCACACTATAATTTTTCCTTTATTTGTTACCCCTACAAGTGTGTCACCAGTTCTATTGATATCAACGCATGTGACATGTTCAAATATATCGAGATCTAAATTTGGAAATACATCGCTGACGTCACGTCGTAAATCCCAGAAATACAATGCTCCGGAAATGTCTGATGTAATTAGAATCATATAATTTGGATGGGCAACAACACAGTTCACTGCAGATTTAACCTGAAAATATCACAGAAAAAGAAGCAAAGAAAGTTTTGTATACAACGTTTTCTCCAGTCTTTGCATACAATGTTCTCGATGTTGCATAGAAAGCACTATCACACTTCCTGAATTGCACAATTTATTTCAAACTGCCGATGTATCGCATCTTACCTGCAATCTACTTCATCGCCATAATATGAAAAGACGCAGAGATCGAAGTTCATGAGACTGTCTTCCATCAATAAAAATATAAACGAATACGTCATACTATTGACTTTTCGAATACAAATCAGAATAAAAAACTGTCATGCAAGCAAAGTTTTAGCAATACTATTATATTCTTCCTCTAATTATCTTTTTCTTTGGATTCACTCTTCAACTTTTAGAAGTGATGAACGAACTCATCTGACGTCTTTTGCACCGCCATTAACTGAAGAATGGATTAATAGACTGAATTGTGACTGAGAACCAAACACTAATCAGTCTGTGAATTTAAGTTATTTTGATATCTGAATCGCAAATTGTTTCTGAAGAAACAATTTCATGAAAACTCCCACCTAGGGTAGTAAATGGAATATTACTTACTTGAAAACTTCTTCGGCAATGTAAAGAAGTACGGAATTCCCAGATTTTTACAAAACCATCTTCACCAGCAGTGTAAAACCATCTGCAATGCTTATCGAAACCAATCACTGTCACATTTTTGTTCATTGCGTCACATGAAGTTACCAGTGTTGGAGGGGATACCTAAATAAAGTTCCAAAATCTGAGGTTTCATTCCGAAACCTGAACGCACTTTTCCTGATTTTATTCTTTTCCTAAACTCACTTCACATTTCACTTTTCCTTTATGTTCCCATCTCTTTCGATCTCTCAGCATTTCAACCATCCCTTATGCTTCTCACACAGTTGTCAACATTTAATAATTATTAAAATTAATCTCACCCCCAAATGATAGACACGCATATGTTGCCAGCCAGCAATAGCCAGATATGATCCATTTCGAGAAATATTCATTGCATTAATTTGAGAATCTTTGTGAACGAAATTTTCTCGTGCCTCACCTCTTGCAACATCCCAAAATTTAATACACTGATCATAACCAGCCGAAATCAATATTGGTTGACTTGCAGTTGGTTCTTCCAGGTCTTCTGAAAGATTTCGAAGTTTCCTGATTTGCTCTGGAAAATATTTTTTAGATTTCTAACTGCATATTTAAATAGATCTATTGCAAGTAGTACGGTTTTGAAAATTCGTCAATGAAACATTATAAAACTTTAATAACGGTAAGTATTGAATTCTCGTCAACAAAATCACTGCGTCTCGTCGAACAACTTAAATACTAGGAAGATACTTTTGCGTCTCATCTACCAGTTCTTCCGA
This sequence comes from Loa loa, assembly GCF_000183805.2. NCBI lineage: Eukaryota > Metazoa > Nematoda > Chromadorea > Rhabditida > Onchocercidae > Loa > Loa loa. The sequence continues at coordinate 291,651 of NW_018108192.1, forward strand.
GCAAAGTAATCTATGTATAACCACGTAATCACCCCTCAATCAGAAAGGCAGAGGTTACCCCAATTAAAAGAAATCAGAAATGCCACAGTGCCGACATGTTTGGAACTTCCATGACGTAATGTTACCACACCTCAATAAAGAATTTAAATGACAACCAAGCGCTGAATCGCTGGATCACTCAATTTAAATATCATTTACTCGACGACGAGAAAAAAGGAATCAAAAGTAGAACCCAAGGCACTGAATTCGAACACATAACATTACCTAAATAATGTGATCCCGCAACTAAACTGCTAGCGTCCATATCCAAACAAATTATTAGATAATTTTTATTTGTCGTACACTCTGCCAAATACCCAACTCTAAAAGAATTTGGGTAGTTGAACAATGTATTTTTTTAAAAAATAAATAATAAATCTTAAAAAATACGAATGGTGGGTTCCGTACGAAAATGATTTCAAAGGAAAACGAAACAATGTCGAAAATATTTATTAACGTATGATTATAATAAGAGATTGCAATGTTATACAATGAGATACGAAAATGATATTGTCTACTGTCGAACAGCAGTGGTTGTAATTCATCCCAACAGAAGTCAAAACTGCAGATGTCATTTGTTCTTACAGAGTTTGCCTTATATTAATGACATTTATGAATTATTTGAACTGTTGCAAGCAGATATTTACTGAATAATTAAAATTACACACCTGATGAAAATTTCGCATGTCAGTAAACCAATGACATGGCAGTGAAGCGCGAATGTCAGAATGTGAAAACAATACAGTGATCCTCAAGTTTGATTTGGTATTCCTGAATACAGAAAGGCTGATCACTGTAGTGACTTACAACATACGAAAAAAGAAAGCTCAAAAAATTAATGGTTCAAGTGCAATCATGAAAGATATTGAGAGTGAAATCTATGAAATTAAAAAAAGGATGAAATAAAGGCTGCGATTAACTGAAAGATATCCCATTGCAGAAAAAACCGCTTTCGGAGTTCAAGTTTTCGCACACAACAAAAGCTTTTTCACGAATTCAGTGCTCTTGCCAACAAAATGTTAATTCATTTTAAATTTGAAGATGAATTTTTTTTTTTTAACAGAGTAAACATATGTGGAATTTTTTTAACTTCTCAAGAGTACAAGTTTTTGAGTGTTCACTATTTCAGCAGTAAAACAAATTGTTAAAACCAGAAAAAAAACAAACCGCAACAATCTATGTAATCATGCAAATAAAACAAGTGAAGACATTGAAGGCAGCGTATGTGGAAAAACGAAAAAAGCAGGAATGATATGAATTGTGAAGACAAATTTACAGAAAATAGATAACCCAGCAAAGAGATTAAGTTTGAACTTTTACTAACAACTGTGTAATAAATGGAAATAAATAAAGAATTTACATGAAGTCTTGCAAAGATGAAGATAAAAACAGTTTCGGTACATACTGATGATAAAAATGGACAATCTGTATCTGAACAATATCAAGATTGGGTAATTTTATCACAGAGCTACAGGAGAAATAAGTGAATTGTTTGGGAGAGTAGCGGAACGAGGTACATTTGTAGGTTTTGTAGGTACCTTCATCGAGCTACCAGAACGCGGAAGTGGCGTCCCCTGCAAACACATAATGAATTAATTCCCTCACCTTTTTTTTTTCATTTTGAAATTCTCAAAATCTGACCTCTGATAAAACCTAAATAAAACATTCCTGAACTTCACTAAATCAGTATTTCAGTGGAATTTCAATCTTATATCCTTGAGACTTATTGTAATAAATGAGTGTTGCACACCGTTTTCTGGGAATGTTTGTAATCAAGGAAACGTTTTAAATGCTGAACCCATGCTTCACATGTTTCTGCTGATGGAGCCATTATTAGCATCTCTCGAGCATCTACTGTTTCTAGAAAAAATAACTTCACATATTTTATCATGACAATATAAGAGTCTAAAAGCAAGCAGTGAGATTGTCAAATGCGTTACAAACCAAAACTTACGTCTGCATTGTGGTATTGTTTCCACTCCAAGATGATCTCTATGGAAACGCATCCGACAACCTAAAAAGTAATAATACAGTAACACGAAAGAAGAATAAAATGAAAAGTCAGCTTTAAAAAAGAATGAATAATTCGAAAAAACGTACGCCTGCATTCGAAAGCTGGTGGAGGTCGGAGCAAATTTGATAGTGGCTTAACACAAAGATCACAATTCGTTGGCATGTGGAAAGTCAGTTCAACCAAATCATGTCGATTCCACAACGCTTTGTCTAACTTTTCCTGAACTAAGTCGTTTAATTACTTAATTACTAGTACATAAAATGCCTAGAATTTTATGTCAGCAAAGAGAAGGCAAAAAGAAAAAAAATGCATGGAAGGAAAAAAAAACAAAAAGAGCAAAAACATTGCTATCCATTTTTCGCCTTTTCATCCCCTTTAGAAAACACCATTCATTTTATAAAGCTTTTACATACAAACACAAAAAAGGGAGATGAAAACTGACCAATCAAGAAACTGTCAATCATATGATGACAAACTATTTTTGCGGCATTTAGATGCTATATGCAAATTCAAGTCTGCTTTAAACATGAATCTCGAATAGACCTCCTTCAAGGAAAGCAAGAAAATATCAGAGCAATCTTTATAATCTGGAAAAATACAAAAACTGTGCGAAATACCAACCTCACGCGAGCTTGAAAGTGAAGATAGGTCAGCTACGGAAGAACGCCGAGATGATGAATTCTCCTCAGTACCGTATAAAATCTAAAAAACTTTCGAATAAAAGTAAGAGAAATTTGTCAGGATCAAGAGAATGTACATCTAATAGATGTACATCAGAATATACATCTAGTCGTGTGATGTATATTCGAATAATCATAGCCAGAAATGATCAAGAAACAGCTACTTGACTTTCTAAAGCAAATGTCCGTGCTTTGCTCAGTCTATTTGCTTCTTTATGTTAAACCACCATATCACTGTAGTTAATTTTTACGGCAACAGAAGACAGGATTTTTTTGGTTTTTTTAAACAACTAAAAATTTTTAAGATCGTATTTAGATACAGCTCATTCGCATGAAGCTAAGATTCGCCTGCGGATGATGTTGGAATTTGTGGTTTTATGTAAGAAGTCACGCGCTGTGTCCATACGACTCTAAAAAAAGATGCACTAAGATTGGACATGTGTTCAGTCCAAACAAAGTGTCCAAAGCAGTGCAAGTTACATTGTGTATATCAGTATGCCAGGCGCCATCAAGAAAATATATCCGTTCATACACACTGTAAGAACAATCAATGATAGTTAAAATTAATAAGCTATCAATAAGATTGAATCCTGCTCCTATCTTCAATGGTTGTTTGAAAAAAAAAAAACAAATATCCGTATTTTTAAAATCATTTGAATTCTAATTATTTCATAAATACAAAAAATTATATTTATAAAGTTATAAAAAAAATAAAAAATTGTGAACATCACAAAGGGTTCCGACGTACCTGGAAAATACGCGGTAATTGATTCTCCCCAGCACATCTGACATCTGCAGCACTCACATGACGAGCATGGCATAATTTACTGAATAATATGAATTTCATGGGTAAAAATACCATAAAAAAGTACAAGAACTACAAACCATGTTTGAAACAAGCAACGGAGTAAATTGCTTAAAATGAAGAAAGTTATTTGGTAAAAACAGTCCTAGACAAAAAAGTTGCGAAAATAAAGTCAAACTCGGCTTGGATAATTTGAAAAGGCTGTCGATCACTTTGCGTCAAATAAAAAAAAAGGCCAGCAGAACTAAAAACTGCAAAACACTCTTGCCACTGTTGTCGTCTCTTTACTGTTAAACGAATTGAGACCGCGCCATCATAACGTAGCTCATTCTGAATGAACACTTTCAGTTCTCTTTTAACTTTAGTTAATTATTAATGGATAGCTTTTTCTTAAAAACAAAGCATAAAACCTAAAATTTACACAGCAATTTAAGAGTGGCGCATTCAGATTAAAAAGCTATGACAGCCCTGATGAACAAATAAATAAAAAATCATAAATAACGTAGAACGAAAAGCATTCATAGGAGTTGAGCTTACTTCGTTAATTTGCTGCATAAGGATGACAGCAGCGGTTCGAGGTTGGTCTGCATGAATTTCTTGCCTCTCGCGCTTCTTTTGCTCATTCATGGCAGTTTCCAGATGCCGGAATGTTTCAAGATCCATTCTCAGCATTTCGTTTGCTTTCTCTTCCTCAGCCAATGCGAGCTAAATCAATGATATACTAAGCTTCTGGGAGAAATAATATGATGTTCTAGAGTCAAGCTTTATCTTTTCATATAAGGATTTCTGAGCTAATTGTTGGAAGATGACCCACCTTCAACTGCTCATTTTCCTTCACTATCTGCATAATACGTTCCTCGTACTTCTGCCGCTCCATCCTTAAGTCTTTCTCCAGTTCAATTATCTTCTTTTCCCGCCTTCTTGCATCACTACGAGTCATTTTACCTTTTTTAAGAGCCTCATTTGCTTGACGCTGAGCCATCACTTCTTCCAACTTATTAATGGCCTGAAAAGAATTGGACAAGAGTGTTCTATTTGGCGAAAAAAACTGTTCAATTTGGCAAAAAATATTATTAATTTTCTCCCTCTCTTCAGTTACTATTTTCAAATTAAATAATGTTTAATAAAATAATGCGGTGGATCTGGCCACCTGAACCAAACTTTGTGGCTTACGGTAGTTTTCATCACTTTTTCATGCTCTAACTGGTTTTTCAGATCTCGTATGCTCTCTTCTGGTGAGGCACGTGACGAATCTCGTTCCAAAATGGAACGTAGTTCATTTTGAGCATCTTGCAATAATTGTTGAAGCTCTTCTTCCTAGAAAACAAGCGACTGTATAACAAGTGGAACAAATACAGCATTTAACTTCCTTCCGGACATATCTAGTGAAAAGCTTCAAACTATTTAAATGCACTTAATGGCTTGGATGTTTCTACAACAGTTTCATTAAAATTTGTGTTTATCATGTAAAGTGGGGTAAATATATATTAAACGAACTTTTTGCGAAATTAACTGTATGGCTGCATCTTTGGCTGCCAACTCCTTCTCATGTCGTTGTACAAGTTGACGGACTTCAACTTCAAGCATTGTTTTTTCTAGAAAGGCCAATTCAAAATGGAAAGTAATATATGATTTAAAAATCTTATTCAGCACTCAAAAGAATACCTTTGTCCGTAGTGGATAAATTTTCTTCTGCGATACGTCGCGCTAGTCGCTCACTTTCAAGGTGTGCAAGCATTTCACGAGTTCTTTCTTCCTCTCGTCTCCTGCAAAATTCCCACATTAAAACAGAAGAAAACTCCTCAAGTGCCACATAAATTGTTTCACGATCCATAACGATCCACATATCAAGAACTCAATGAAACAATAATTTATACTGATGTTCATCGAGTTGTTCTAAACGTCGTGTTTTTTCCAGCAATTCTTCGTTTAAAGCATTCATTTCAGTTTTGTATATATTCTGAAAAATTGTAATTCAAGAATTTAAAAAATTGCAAAAATATAGAAATATATTCAGCTTTACATGACTTTCACATCTATTATAAGAATATTAAAAAAGGCATAAAGACTTAAAAAAATCATAATACGGTCACTAACACATGTTCACACTTGTTTTTCTTTTCACTAACGACAATGTTCCTTAAATTTATCGGAAATAAATACTGACATATCTCATAATTCATCAAAGATATTGATTCAAGTAAAACACGAACTCACCAGGTTTTTAGGGTAAACTAAATTTAAACAATATAAATGAAGTTAAAATTAATGAATGCAAATATATGCTGCACAAATGATTTTAGTATACATGACGTACTACAAATGAAGATTCAGTGTCAAACTGCTCTCGAACATCCTCCAGCTGTCTTTGTAAAAGACGACTTAATGAAGACAGACTTTGCAATTGATCCTCCACGCGTCGCTTTTCATCACGAGCCCGTTTCAACTCCTAAAAAAGGTTAATGCCATATGATTAACTGTTAGCGTGTTGACATTCTCAAAATATGGTTGAATTCTTCTTGAAAATACGAGGTCATGTTAAAGAGGAAAAGTATCCCATTCATAAAGAATGAATTTTGGTTCCAAAGTTTGAGCAAGCCAAAAGATTAGATTTCATCTATGCTAAAGCATAAAGTCAGGAAGTGTTGGCTTACATTTTCTTGGTAATGCAATGAACTCTGCATATTAGATAATTGGTCATTCAAGCAGTGTATGTCATTTTGCGTTGATATTCGGCGATTAGTTTCTTGTTCCAAGTCGGATGTTAACTGCTCTATCTGCAAAAATGAATTAAATAGCTGGATTAACAATAACATGAGATATTTTCACTTTTATGAATTTATGGATTTCAATATCGATGTTTTGCTAATGCTATTACGGCAAATATAAGTGTATGATATATAGAGAAGATAATGCTTGTTATGCATACCTTGGTATAAACTATTAGTTGGAATAAAAATTCACCATAAAACGGTAGTACCTAGAAATCGAAAACATCAGTAATAACAATTATAATACATGAAAAAAGAACCTTCTTGTGAGCTGCTTGAAGATCGCCAACGAGACGTACGTTATTTTTCCTGGCTTCATCGTCAATTCTATTTTCATCAGAAAAAATTTCCTGCTGCGCCATTAATTCACTCAGTTTCCCCACTTGACACTTCAGTGCCATTTCTCGATCACGTGTTGCTGCTAATTCCGTCCGTAACTCTTCAACTTTTTCATTTTGTTCCTGTAAATTTGAAATTCTAATTTAGACATTCTAAAAGTTCTTCATCAAAAAAAGAAACTATCGAGCAAAATTATGTAATCGATTGGACACTTACGTTAGACCGCTGTTGTGCTCGTCTCAAGTTTTCTCTTTCTTGTAAATTCAAAGCATGCAACTGATCAATCTGTTGCTGCAGCGCAGCCTCCTCTTTAGTACTTTTCTGAAGTCGTTCATTTAATTCACGAGCAATTTCACTTTGTGAATTTAATTTAGTATGCAATTCACTTTGCTGCTTTCTGGCACGTTCTTCTGATTCTGCATGATGACGACATTTTTCATTTAGCTGAAACAAACACTGAATAAATCATTTAAAAATCGACAAATAAAAAGATCCTCAAAAATGTTGAGTCAAAATGTGGAACAAAGTCCGATGATTAGCAAAACCTACAACTAAGCGATAAGTGGGAAAAAATGGTCAACATAAAACAAGTAAAACTCATCATCTACTCAGCTTTTTCTCTAAAAAGTTCATTGGCTGAGTCGTCAGCAACTTTCAAGTACACAAAAGGCAATCACAGGACATGCTCCAAGTAAATGAACAGCATAGAAATGGTTTTGATACGGAAAACATTACAAACCTCTCCGATCTGTCGCTCAAGCTCTTTCACGCGGTCTTCCACCTTCGCTTTGATAATCAGCTGCTCTTCTAGGGAAGTTATCATTTTGATTTTGATATTCATTTCTTCGCGTTCCATATCAAGTTTCCGGGCCAAATCTTTCACTTGTACTTGATATGCTGCCAATTCCTTTTCAAGCTCCCGTTTTTCATCCTAGAATTTCGCGCCATATCAGTAACAAATTAATAAATAAAACTGATCAAGTGTATAACGTTTGATCAAAGCAGTTAATCAGCATACCTCTAGCTGGGAATCCGAAATCCGATTCAGCTGATTTAAAGCAGCTCGAACTTGTACTGCATCACCCGTTGATGCGGTCTCTAACTTTTTTTGAATGACAGAAATCGGTCTGAAATAGGACTGAGGCATTCAAATTACTACAAACGTTGTGTTCCTAATTTTAAGGGCAATTAAAACTCACCCAGTTTCATTAGAATACGTGAAACCAACAAAGGGCAGTTGATTGCCAGCGAATGATTTTGGGATTTGAAAAAACTCAGCAGGATCCGGTTCTTTTGTTTCAATATCATCGAAATGAGAAGAATCATCATCACCCTTCAGTTCAGGAATTACTGGAGGTATAGCTGAAACGACAGTTTGCATAAATTATGAAAATAATGAAAAAAGACAATCGACATTTTCGAAAATTAATGACTAATCCACCGACCTTTCCGAATGGTCTCGAAGTTCCATTCATCATTCTGGAAAAATGGATGCTGTTTTATACTTTCAATACCATCCTTACCAAGCCGTTTCTCTGAGTTAGACAAAAAAGCACGTACTAAATTTTTGGCATTTTCGGACATCTCAACATCCTCCGGAAAACTGAAAATTATAAATCGAAGCTAGAAATATTTTAAAGATATTATTTTCTTTCTACACCTGAACACTAAAACTAACTTCAACTCTGTTGCATGATTCCTGATCCTCGTGTAAGTTCCCATCAAAGAATCGGCGTAAAACGGTGTTTCACCCACTAACATTTCGTATACAAATATACCCACTGCCCACCAGTCAACTTCACAACCGTATACTCCTTCGGTACCTTGAAGTTCCAGTACTTCTGGACTAATATAATCAGGAGTACCCACCGCAGTAGTACATTTTACTAAACCATCCTGCAAACAGTTCAGCAATAAATATAATTTTAGAATCAACTCATCTGCAGAAGCTTAACGAATCCACCAAAAATCTTCCCAAGTCATACTCAATATGGCAAGAATGAAACAGCTTTAAGTAATTGCAAATATTTGAATCCTTGTATCCTGCTCTATACATAACACTTACCGAACCCATCCGCAAACATGTACCGAAATCGGCTAATTTTACATGGCCTGATTTACTTATAAGCATATTGTCTGGTTTGACATCTCGATGAATGTAGCCCATTCCATGTAAGGTATCCAATGCCATTACAAGTTCAGCTGTATAAAATCGAGCCCATTTCTCAGATACATCATATGATGTCATTAAGTTGACCAAATCGCCTAGAAAAATAGGCACTTATCTCCAAATTTTATCAAACAGATTATATTTTTGTGCCACCTTTTGTTCGGATCTAAAGCAATCTTACAATCACGATTTTCCTTAAGGCAAGAAATTAAAACAACACGTCTAATATTTCCAAAATCAAAGTAACCTCCCGGCATGTATTCCATCACCATATACAAAAAGTGGGTATCCTGGAAAGCATAATGCAAGCGCACAATCCATTCGGAATGAGCATGTGCCATAATATCTCGTTCTTCCCAAAAAAATGCCGAATCAGCCCGCCGTACCTCAAAGAACAAAGGTAAGTGTTATATACTTATCGGTTGCCCACTTCTCTGATTTCCGGTAAATATTTAAAATAGCTATGGAATACAGTTTATGTCTTCTCGACTACTTACCATTTCATTTTTGTTGAGTAATTTCATAGCGTAAACATTTCGCGATGTAATATGCCGCACCAATTGTACTTCACCGTAAGCTCCACGTCCTATAACTTTGATAAGCTGGAAGTCGGAACCTTTTAGACGAAGTGCTGTAAGTTGCTGTACTGCTTCACTATCTGAAGTAGCAATCCAGAATAAGTAAGAAATATATAAAAAGTTGTCATTATTATCATAAGCCGACATAAAGCAGCGCTGTTAACCTAGTGAATAGTAACCATGAAATTATAAAGCAACTTGAAAATGATTTCAGGATGAAAACATTCCTATGGAATAACACATTATGACGACCTACAATATCTTTTTACTAAAAAGAACCTCTACCGCTCCCAACGATACTTTATTTAGAAAATTAGAATTTGCTCACAACGAGTAACAAAATTGTCGATATTTTTCGTCCGTCTTAATAAGGGATAATTACAGTCTTCCACCAAAGCCGCTAACGCATCCTAAAATTGAAACTCAGCACAAAATAATATGTTAACTTGTGTCAACTAGATTTAAATCGGCATTGTTCCCCTCATACACATATGTATCACATATAGAAAAAAAAGAAAAAGAAAAAAAGAAGGAAAAATAACATGAAATAAGAAACGTACGAAGTAAAAAGATTTTATGCACAATCCCTACCCTTTTTGCGACATTTTTCTATGAATAAGGGAGGAAACAAAAAAGAAACCACTTGCCAATAAGCCATCAACATTGAGCATGGAACGGGGGTTGAGAAGCTGCTCGGCCAATTCAGCTGCTTCCCCCATTTCTGCAAAATCATTTTTATTCTGTCTCTGAATGTATTCGCAACAAAATGACGCCTAATTACCTACTTGTGAATCTCAGTCTTCAGCTTCACAACACTGACCGATTATACGAAAAAAAAAAAACAATCAACTTAAAAAACAACTTTTCTATGAAGATTTTGGAAATGAAATCTCACTTAAAAGCATCATAAAATAAATACCGTTACCTCCAGAAACAGTGCGGGAAGTACAACATGCGATGCCGTTCAAGAAATATCTCTTCCCTATAAGGATGAAATAGTATTCAGATTTAAATACTTACGAGGACTTCCACCTCTTTTAGGCACTTTGATATCGGTAAGAGACACTTGAGGTAGGATTGAGCAGCTTATCCCATATCACTTGGTTCATATCTATGTTCTGCAGCCAGAATCGAACCTTTTAAAAATTAAATAAGACGTGGATGATGCATGAAAGCTTTGCGGAGATAAGAAACTTGCTCGGAAACCCGTTTTCCTCATTCTATATATTCTTGTTCCTTCCTGTGAATATAAGTGGACTGCAAGTGTAATACTTTTAAAGAAAGTACACTAAAGTTCGAATTAGAATCTTTTCCATCAATATGATAATTATCTCAAAAAAATACGAGCAACACATTTATTCCACAGTGAAAACAGAGATAAAAGAAGGGATTCAGAGTACACAGCATGAAATCAAAAATGGACATTATAAAACTGCATATACAAACAATTTAGAAAACTATTAGAAGCATACAACAATGACAGTGCAAATAAATCCACGCAACGATTTTTTTATTCGAATCAATTTTATCAAAAATAAGTAATAATCTCCTGGTCCTATCAAAATATCGAGTGAGCTAGCAAACTTGCGATAATTTTGGATTAAGTGAGACAAGGATTTAAGATAACAAACGGAAAGAAGGGAAAGTAAGGAAGAAATTTTCATTTTTGAGATTCCCTAATTTGCAATATTCCTGTTTCTGATAGACATTTTCTTGCTTCTAAGCAATAAATTTTAAATACAACAGTCAGGGATATTATATCATAATGAAGGTGAGCGAACAAACATGAGATCCTTATAAGAATATATCAGCTCTGCTTAGGTTTAACACCATGCTTTTCCTTTACTTTATCTTGATGCTCTGGAAATGGATCGTAACTGCTTAGTAAGCCAGCACCATAATAAGTATACTGAGAATTGAGAACATTGATGTGATAAGTTTTCTGCAGTTTTCGCCGTCGACGATGTAACTGAAAAAAAAAGTCTTGAGAATTTTTATATTGAAATAACGAATAACTATCGTTAAGCTTATTTTTCTCAGTAGTGTTAAAGCCGAAATATTCAATAACTACAAAAAAACAAGTAATAAAACATAAGAAATAGAGGACTACAGAAGTAACAAATCAAGGACTATTCTAAAAATTAATTACTCAAAGGGATCAAATGCATAAATATGCTCTCAGCCCAGAACGAAATCAATAAAAACCATTTGTTCCAAACTAATTTTTTAATTTATATCTGTAAATTTAAAGCCTTTTTTACATGACCGATGGACCAACAAATTCTCAAATAAGTAAATGAATGAATTAACAAACTGGCTTAGAAAAAAAGATCATAACAAAGCTACTTTCCTTTCAGACACATTATCATCAGCATGAAAATCAAAAAATCGCTGAGTCGTATGCAGATGCAAACATTCCAAATGACATAAAAAGATATTCCAGAAAAAATTACAGGAAATGAAAGAATGTTTAGGAATGATAAAGGTATCAAACATAACCGAACAGGTAATACAATTTATCTGATATGATGGACTGCATTTCCAAGAATCGCCAACGCAAACATTTGTAGAAACTTTGATAATACACTAATAGAAATAGATATCATTATATTATATAAGACTTTAAAATTCTACAAAGTATAAAGAAACAAAGTGTCCTACGATAATTTCACAAATCATTCTGAATCCTACATTTAATTCTATCTGCTGCCAAAAATGAAAAGCCCTCATGAACATTAAATTTTTGAATTAACACAAAGTGATGTCTCCCTAACATCATTTTAACCTTAACCTTTCCTATTTCTCGGTAAAATCACGTTTTCGTTTCTGATGTAAAATCATGTCTTTCTTTATATTTCGAATAACTATCATTTCCACACAATGTTTTAGAGGAATTCACAGATCTTAAAAAAATGATGGACGTTAGATCCCTCAACAGCGTATAAAAAGCAGCTTAAGTGCGCATTTTTTTAAAACAATATAAAAAATTTAAGAAATGAAAATCAAGATGTCTTGACTTGAAAAGCGACACTTTTTAAATCAAGACATCTTAAAGGCAACCAAATCCTAAAGGATTGGCAAAATGGTCAACTTTAGCAACTTTTTATAAAAAAGTAAAATGAACCTTTAAAATAGTATGCAAATCGTTGAGAGTGAATGGGAATTCACCATCAGAATCTGAATCGGATTCCTCGAGCAAAATTTTTTGGATCCATTTTCGTTTCCTCAAACTCTTAAAATTGTAAAGCTGACTAACAGCAGCTTTTCGTTCTTCTTCTGTTGCCCACAAAGAGCGTACTGAGAACATACTAGCGATGTTGTGGCGTACTTTGACAGGCGAACCAGGGTAAGGTAAAATTGATGTACCTGGAACTCTGGAAATGAGAAAGATTTTTAATAACACCATCTTCGAAATCGCTGAAAAACAATTCTAGAAAAGTCCGAAACAAATCATTATTCTAATTCTAAATGAATGTAACTCTTACTTTATTGGCTGAGTTAATAATTCTTCAAGCTGATGCACAAATCGCGTCAGATCTAACATTTTGTGCAATCTTTGCATTCGCAACGACTCTGTTGCAGTATTCCTTGATTGACTGCCTACCACTGCTCCACCAACCTCTGACCTTTCCATACTTGGTATACCTGAATTCAGATTGATCGAATGGACCTGCTATCAAAATCTTTGAACAGTGCGCAATACTTAAAACACTTGTGCCATGTGCTGAATTAGTACTCCTCAGAAAATAACGGGTTTCCAGGGGAAATGCCTAAAGGGCGATAAATCAAAACGAGAAGTCCCTCCTCACAAAAAATCCCTCATATGAAATTGGACTGTTGTTATAGAGAGGCAGACACAAAATGAGTGCACTGCAATAAGTAAATACCAGATGCTAACCTTGTTGTCCGTCTGTGTCCATTATAACCAGCAGTCCTCTTCACCTTGTTACCTTTTCACCACGCTATAATGTAACGCCCACGAAACAGACAGCGATCCCTCAATGTTATTGAGCTGCAAACAGAGTAGTATGTCACCATTCACAGCGGGATTTTAAAAGAGGACAGTGAGTGTTATGTGGACTGAACTTCGAATGGCAATCAATCAGCCGTGATGATAGGTTTTCCAGAAGCCAACTAAATCTGAATCAGTCCCTAATATAGTTCAACTAATCTTACTTTATTTTTGAATCGATCAAGCCAAAAACTGTTTCTGAATGCTAATCACAATAGCAAAGATGAATTTATTATAAAAGGTAAAGAACCATAACGTTTTATTGCTCCTTTAGTAGATAGGTGAGATCCTTTTATTACAGTAAGTATCCTTGCTAAAACGATTCCAGCACAAACACCGGATTAAAAGTGAAAAAAGAATAAGTTTTCTCACCAAAAGGAAAAGAAAAAACAAAATCAACATTTAAGAAATGACAGAGAAGAAAGAAAATAACAAAAAAGGCACCAATAATCTGTATATCCAACAAATACATTAAATAAAATAAATGAATAATCAAACAATCTAAGCGAAAGTTGAAGATAATTTCACAGATTTGGAAAAAGTGATCGATTTATAGGTATTTTTGTTTTACGAAACGCGGAAGTTTTCCTCCATCCATGTCTAGAGCGACTTGAACCTCTTGGCGAGCTAGACCTTCAAATAACGCATCACAAGTTTTGGCAAAATGAAAACCAGTAAGAGAATGAACAAACAAATATTGCTTAGTAGCACTTTACAGGTTACTGAAATGTCGTGAGATATTCTTTACACATTTCAGTGCGAAAATAGATTTGATTTCATGAGATCCACTGTTGATATCTACTTCCGCAATCCCTCCACATGCAACAATGTATAGAACGATTACGACCAGCATGATATTTCAATTATGTAATAAGTTATCATATGTTAAATTTTAGTTACGGCTACAAGTTTTACCAACTTACGTTTGTGATTCGTTGAACCCTCTTTTACGATCCTTGTCTCGTTTACGAGGTAAATAGGTTGACGTCCCGAAGTAAGGGAAATATTTCCCGCGACCAGAAACAACTTGTGAATTGGTTACTAAACGACTTTTAATAAATAATTTGAGTATCCGGTGATTGACAACAGGAAAGAGAAACTGATTCTAACATTCATAGAAAAGATTTTAACCTGTATTTGGGGCAACTGTACCATCTATTTGTACATCCCTGAAACCACCGACGATGTCTTTGCTTGTATTCATATGGTTCAACTGTCGTTTGATTTCATTCTCTTCACGTGCTGCAGTTTAAATGATAACTATTAATTTGAACTATAATCAATCAGAGTAATACACGAAAATTATTTACGAATTACTGTTCACTTTTACTTATTCCAAATTCATAATATAAATTACCGTCGAGTTCATTCCAGTATTCTTTTAACATGCACATGATTTGAGCTCCATATCGTTCAGCTTTTCGCGCGGTCATACTATCAATTTGCAAGAGAT
>NW_018108192.1:306892-313934 GCF_000183805.2 Loa loa
AATAATTTGAGTATCCGGTGATTGACAACAGGAAAGAGAAACTGATTCTAACATTCATAGAAAAGATTTTAACCTGTATTTGGGGCAACTGTACCATCTATTTGTACATCCCTGAAACCACCGACGATGTCTTTGCTTGTATTCATATGGTTCAACTGTCGTTTGATTTCATTCTCTTCACGTGCTGCAGTTTAAATGATAACTATTAATTTGAACTATAATCAATCAGAGTAATACACGAAAATTATTTACGAATTACTGTTCACTTTTACTTATTCCAAATTCATAATATAAATTACCGTCGAGTTCATTCCAGTATTCTTTTAACATGCACATGATTTGAGCTCCATATCGTTCAGCTTTTCGCGCGGTCATACTATCAATTTGCAAGAGATCGGAATATGTACGCGGCATCAGTGCTGCTATTTGTTCAATACCTTCGGAATTGATAATGGGCTGAAATAAAAGTTTCGTATTAGAAAAGCATTGCCCTTTTTCCTTCATTTGAAATCTCAAGAATCTTGCAAATATTTGTAATCTTGAAAAGGAGACGAACCAGATAACTACTAAAACCCTCTGTAGATGCAATATCGGAAAATAATCGCAAAAGATCTCTCTTACACTTGCCAAACAAGTCTGCATGCTTCACCATATATCTAAAATTGAAAATTGCTAAGGAAAAACCTATAGAAACGAGCAAATGGAAATCATCACCAACTTTTCCTTCAGAGCTTCCATTTCACTGACACTATTTATCGACATTAATGCTGTTACTTCCATTCCGTGGGAATTCCGACCATCATCTGGCTGATTTGATAAGTGAAGATAGACCTGAAAAGTTCTATAAACACTTCTATTTTGGTTCATGCTTCTCAATAAACTTTAATTAAACTGCAATTTTCTATCCCCTAATTCTTTTTTCCACTTCCTAGCTTTATTACATTTTTTCGGACTTCTTCGGTAAAAGAGTCAGACCCTCACTTAAGATTATATGCTTTCTTCCATAACATTTATCACACATATAGTCTACTAGTGATTTAAAGTAAGATACAAATTAATGTTTTCTTCAGCACCTTCATCCTGCTGCGCCCATTCGCTAATTCTCGACCTAACTCTGTCAGTTCAGCATAAGCAACTGTTGTATCAAATTTCGTATTATAAAGTTGTTCCGTAATAATGCCATCAATTACCAATTTCCTGACAAATCTTGATGCATCCGTTTCTTGCATCCCAACACCACGTCCAAACATTGCATATTTTGTGTGACCCAACCGTACCGCCTATAAACCAGAAACTCAAAGCAAAAGTAAGGAAGAAACTGGGAAATCAGATAGGAACAGAATTACGAATTTTGCACATTTAAACCAACCATATCTGCGAATTTTTTCTGTCCCATACGACCACGATATAAATCGGCGAGGTACTTCAAAGTAACATTATGCATATGCAGCATGCTCTGAGCAACAAGTTTCGCTTCTTCGGTCACATCGTAAACTTTGTATGCGTTCTGAATGTGAGGGATTATCGAAAAAGTTCAACATTTTCAAACATACATTCCGAAAGTTCCAAAAAATACCGCGTTCTTGATTTGTTGAACACAAATATCGCAAGGGGAATTACTTTTACGACAAGCTTCGGCATCATAAACCTGAAAATTTGATGCCTGCTTCAATTACAACACCTCAGAGTTTGACAATCGTGAAGCACTTTAATTTAACAAAATACCTCGCCAAAGTGCTCTACTAGCCATTTCCGCCGGCAAATTGAAACATTTTCACAATATGCTACGATTTCAAGCACACTACTTAGATGCATTGTTCGTACACCTTGGGTGTTATTCTCTCCTAAATTTGTAAATTTACTGTTATAAAGAGATGAGAACAAAAGATACTTGAAACGTAAAACTCGAACTGTGGTAGACTGCAAGCTTTGGATCAAGAAAACCTCATGAATTAGTGCAAAATAAAAATCGAAAACCTTCGATCATCTTTCTGATTCGTACTGAATCATTATAACTGTAAAGGATTGCACAATATGAATTTAAACCATCACGTCCAGCTCGACCGGTCTCCTGATAGTATCCTTCGATTGACTTCGGTATACTGTTAAATAAACAGTAATTAATTCATTTGGACATGCGAATTCATTTCATTTGGGAACTAAGTTTCTGAGAATATAATTTTTTTTCGTTTTTATATTTTTTTTTATTTTTACATTATATTTTCAGAAACTTAATTTCTTAATTTCTGAAAATATAATAGTACCTAAAATGGATAACAAATCGCTTTTTGTTATTCGACAAAATCGCTTTTTGTTAAAACTTAGTTTCTGAAAATATAATAGTACCTAAAATGGATAACAAATCGCACATCTGGTTTGTCGATTCCCATACCAAATGCTGAAATGATCGAAATAAATTAATATAAACGGAAACACAGCTTCTCTCAAAGAGAATCACTCGTTTCAGTGTTTCGGTTGATCCTAGTAACAAAACGGAAGCTGCAAATGACCAATAGTAGCACAAATGACGTTCACTCGATTGTTGATCCATCTCGTTTGCACTTCGAGTCGTTTCTTATCACTTAATCCTGCATGATATACTTCTGAAGACATGGAGTGACTTTCCAACATTTTTGCGACCGATTCACAATCCTTTCTGGAAATAAAGTGTAGACATATATAAATTAATAGAATAGAATATCTACTTGAAAAGACTGTATTTTGAAATCTATTAATAAAAAAGATACGAATGAGTAGACAGCAGGATTTGACAAAAGAAAATACAAGAATAGTGATACCTTGACAGGCAATAAACAATTCCTGATTTGCCTGGATAGAGAATTTTCATACGGTCCATTACCTTCAGCAGTGAACGCGGTCCTTTAGCAATGACATCATACTTCAGATTAGTCCTCACGAAACTACTTATGAACCTAAAATATCTGAAATGATTTGCAGCCTAAATTAAGCCTCAAACATCTATTAAATGACGGAACAGTAATAGTTTCAGTGGCAAAACAAAACGGCAATTAAAGTTTCTCTCATCAAGTATAAAATTTACAATGATTGGGTCTAATTAATCTGCGTACAATTTGCTCTGCTGAATCGCTAAATGAACCCGGGTATCAGTTACAATTTTTGGTGTTGCTGTAGCAGTAAGAGCCATAACTGGTACTACTGGGTTTGTGAACATCCTTCTGAAAAAAGACAGGACGAGTTTTGTTTAAAATAAAATAAATGCGAAATGGTTCATAGAACCGAAGAAATTAAATCGAAATTTCAAATTACTAGACCTCAGGGACTGCAATTTCGTATAATCAGGCCGAAAATCATGACCCCATTGAGAAACGCAATGCGCTTCGTCGACAACAAATCGAGTGAGCAAACCCCTTCGATGTAAAGAATGGAACACGTTATTCAATTTCTCGGAAGCAGCTATCTGAAGTCGAATAAATTTTGTTTTTCTCTCTTAGGTGCTAAGTCCTTGCAAAACTGCGCGAAAAATACTACGAAGCGATTTTCATACCTTTTCAGGCGTCACATAAAGTAATTTTATTTTTGGAGAGTTTTCATTCAGCATGCCATAAATTCGATCAGATTCAGCCTGACTGAGCTCAGATGTTAAAGCATAACAGCAAATCTGCAAAAATTTTTCATCTATTTTACAATTTACGATAAATTTTCTTATCCCCAATTTGTATACCCCGACCTACAAAATTATTTAATAATTATCTAAGATCACTTCATTTACTTTGAAAACTCCGTAACCAACCTCAAGTTCTTTCATTTTCATTTTCTGGTCTTCGATTAGCGACTTGAGAGGAGAAATTACAACCGTAACACCCTCTGACAAAACAGCTGGAAGCTGATAGCAAAGACTTTTTCCAGCTCCTAAAATGAAGTGTTTGAGGAAAACACAAAGCTTCCACAGCAAGTGTAAATGGGAGCAAAAAAGTAAGCAGACCTGTTGGCATGAGGATGAAACAATCATAGCCAAGCAAAGCTGCAATAATAGCATGTTTTTGGCGGTGACGGAACTGGTTGAAACCAAATCTACTTTTCAAGACACGATACATTTCACTACACAACTT
This sequence comes from Loa loa, assembly GCF_000183805.2. Taxonomy (NCBI): domain Eukaryota; kingdom Metazoa; phylum Nematoda; class Chromadorea; order Rhabditida; family Onchocercidae; genus Loa; species Loa loa. Next base: position 310,984 of record NW_018108192.1, read on the forward strand.
CTGTCCCAAATGTCTGGCTAAAAATTGAATTTGCAACATGTTGAAGACATAAGAAGCTCATCAAATCCCACACAACCAAATTTTTATTTGGTTATTTTATTACGTAGTTATCAAGAAATCTTTTCATAATTTTATTGAAAAATGTGTTTTCACTAAAAACTTACTTTCATCTTCGAATTGGTCTCCATCGTCTTGCAAAAAGGCTCGAAACTGACCATGCATATCTGTAAAGACAAAGATGGCTGTATATGCATGAGTAAAGTAAACGCTTACCGTGTCTATGTTTTTCCGAATTACACAACAAAAGATGTGCATCGTCCAGTTCGCTAGTTATATGATAGGTAGAATGAATGTTTTCTTCTGCTTCCATCTGCAATTTTTCCAGGCTGTAATAGTTGGAATCAACGGGCATTTTTGTTTTTTATTGCTAAATAATGTTATTCTCGAGTCATTCACAAACCTTTATATCATTATTGTCCAAATCATTGTCGCAAACATCATTATTATGAAGTATCGTGCGTGGTGCAATTTTAGACTTCGAAAAGATGGAATCAGGCGAGAGTCTTAAAAAATAATCCCAATGAAGAAAGTAAATCTTTAGAAATTTTTTCTTTTTTTGAATTTCACTGAACTCTTTTCCTAAAATATCAAATTAATGCCTGTGATTGGTTCAAATAAAAAAAAAATCCTTAAAAATAACGCCTGTGCGACATTCATTATTTGAGGAAATTTAATGTGAAACATACGTTACCACTTCAACAACGCCTTGTTGCTTACTGTCAATATTTCCGTCATAAGTTAAGAGCTTCTCATTACTCGTTACCTTGAAAAAAATTAAACTTGCAGTTTAAACTAATTGAAATTTTCGAGCATAAAGATTGATAATTAAGCAAAACGGTCAATTGGGATCAAGTTGATATTCAAAATTGATTTATAAGAGACAATACAGTGATGGAAGTAGATGGACTGCTAAGGATGGATAGTGTGAGCCATAGAAAGGAGGGAATTCTAAGTCTAGAAATCAAATTCTGAATTTGGACTGAAGAAAAAAAATCATCCGCGATACTTCATCTACATCCGCATCAAAAAGATCGTTTGGTGAATCATGGAATTCAATTTCTTCATCGTCAACTGAATCATTGAGATAAATCTCATCACATCGCGAAGGATCCGGCATGACTGCCACAACGCTTTCATGGCCAGAACGTCCTTCATTCTACATGAAATGTATAAATAAAATATTGCCACATGAATAGCAATTAAAGAACTACTGTATGCAAATCTCGTGAAAGAACAATAAAGGAATGATGTAGGACCAACTTTAACAACGAAAACACTGGATGATGCAAGTGCAGGGACATGTTCGAGTTCGGTTGCATCCGCAAGTCGTAATAATTCATCGTCATCAAAGTCGTCAGTGACATTCGGGACAATTTTTTCCTTTTGTGGAGTGCATGGCTTTAAGCGAGGTTTGGATGTCGGTGCCATTACTTGTGACTCTTTGTGAAATTGAAACTGTAAGGTATTCGTAAAAGTATTCACCTTGCTGCTAACCAATCAAGAATGATAAAATAAGGCACGTTAAAATGGAAGTGAAAGTGAAAAAAAAAAATGAAGGGGAAGAAAAGATACCAAAGGGGAAGAAAAGATACCATAAACTCGGGGATTACAAAGTTTCCAGAAGGTTTGATAAAGCGGTACTTGCCAAACTGCACCCTTTCACGACATTTCACCGCGTCGTATCTTAATTTCAAGCTCGATCCTTCCAACATTGAATCCAGTCCGCTCAAAACAAATCAATTCCATGTAACGACGAAAAAAACTTCCCGAATTCTCCCGCCATAAACCACTTTTGAAGGGGCTACAAATTTTGGAGCGCTGTGAAAATCATTAAATTTTGATCCGGCCAGTATAGAGTGTGGTTCCTGACCTTTTCTTGACCAGGGACCACTTTGGCTTTTTTATTTGTAGCATAGGACAGCAGGTACAGAAGTACAAGAATAGTAAGTTGTATGGGTTTGAGAATATACGTTGATCAAGACTTTTGACATATTAGTAAACATAGAGTAATATTATAACGAAATAAGAAGGATCATAATTTTTAATATCCTTGTGGTTCAAATTTTAGTGCACGCGGACTACCGACTGGAAACCATTGATATAAAAACAAGAAGTCAATCTGAACAATGATATAATCTACAGCATTAGGACTCGTTTTTACTACTATGCTATTGTGGCAAGAATCTTCTTACAGTAACAAGTAATCTACTGATAGTGCAGAGACGAGTAGATTGTTCGAAGTCAATTCAATGTTTGAAAAAATAAGGAAAAAACAAACAAAACTGTGATCTTGACGAGTGATAAGATTCAGTAAATTCTCGGTTAATGAGATATTGATTTGAAGTCCGCTACCTAACCAAAACTACCATGCTAGCTCTCCTAGATCCTGATGTCCTCGAATTAATCAGCTGAGGGTAGAAATTGATTTCAACGAATAGTGGAAATAACTTGTGTAATTGCATAGGAGAGAATATGAGGGATGTTAATCACTTTACTTTGTCTCTGATGTGAGTTGTGGAATACAGTCCTACCCAATTTTAATTTTAATGGTGCGAGAAATGTACGGCAATTTCACTTTGCTGTTACTATAATAATGACATTATTGGGAAAGAAAAAAATTTTACTTGACAACAGGAAATAATATGCGTATTGTTAGATACTTCTTTACCTCTCTTTCTCCCAAAAGAGAGGGAGCGGTATAAGAGATTTGAGATTTAGCATTTTCCTATGATCATCCCTACTGTCAACATAAAAAAACGTTGAACAATGCATTGATATCATCGAATACTAGCATAATTGGAAATTAGCTTCAGTCTAAGATTCCTTAGGCACCAAACTTTGGGAGTTTCAAATGAATGGACAAATTGGATGACTGCAATTGGACGACATAT
>NW_018108192.1:314008-320787 GCF_000183805.2 Loa loa
ATATATATATATATATATATATATATATATATATATATATATATATATATATATATATATATATATATATATATATATATATATATATATATATATAGCCGCTGAAATGTTTTTTGTGATTGGAATTCTGAAAAGATTTAGTGATTTAATTATAAAAGATGTCAAACCTTGTGATTTATGATTTAGGTCTTGTGATTTAGTTATAAAAGATATCATACCAATGTCTGTGATAAGCAGTATTCAATAATATTCTTGGAAATTTCGAAATATTCTGCTTCCACACCTTCCCCAATTGTGACTAAATTATAAGATTACAACATTTGCCTTGCTGGTGCTTCAAATACTTTTTAAACTTGCTGCTAACATTAAAAGAAAAAAAACTCCCATTTTCTTTTTTTTTCTCTGAAGGTCTAGAAAATTCTGGAATTTATAATTTTTTGAATTTTAAAAGGGAATAAAATTTCAGTTTTCTGAATGCTTCTATAGTGGTGGTTTTTGGAAGTTGTTGAATAATCAGATCTGATTCCCTACTCCAGCAATTAAATATTTTGATGCTTTCAAATAACCGTTTTTTCATTTGCCACATTATTACAAATTACACAGGCGCAAATAGCCAAAATGTTTGTTGAGTGTTTATTAAGCCGTTTTTTCTCTTGGGTTATGTAGTAAAGCCTCAAATCCAAATAGGAAATAGTGAGTGCCGAGAAACAGTTTCTCGAAGGACTTATCAGTCCCTTTGTTTCATTCTCTCATTGACTAATATTTAATCAATTTTGCATAACTCATCTTTCCAGTATCCGCCCACACTTATCACAATAAAGCTCTTTATCTGCCTGCCTTCGAGGGGTACCGATGACGGCAACCTTGCGACCTTGGCGACAGATATTTCAAGTTTCGTTTCTCCAAACATTTAAATTGAAGGAAAGACAGAATGAAGAAAGAGAGAAGGTTTTGGTCATGGGTGATGAGCACGAAATCTAGCAAGATGGACATTGCAAATGGGCGGTGTCGCATTGACTGGAAAATATTCATTCGTCGACCACCACTACATCAAGCACCCCCCCCCCCCCACCCCTCCCCCTTTAGCGATTCATCGAGGTGTTAGTGACGGCTGCGCTATTTGTCGCTTCTTCGGATACTCTTCCTTCTCCACATATCACTAAATATTACTCATTATTCTTTTTGCTAGTTAATTTTCGGCCATAGAAACATGAAAGCGTACTTTTAGTTAATTTTCAAGCTCAAATTTGAAACATTCATAAAATCTGTTTAAAGTCGCTAGGATGATGATTGCGCAGAAGTTGGCACAACTGAAGGAGAGCACCAGCCGTTGGCGTTCTCAACAATCATGCGAAGTACTGGTACCAGAAACACATGGGATACTGAGTCAACGAAAAAGTGCCTTACTGGAAAAACAAGATGTTAGTCATCTCTGTACACTTAGTGTAAAAACTCAACTCGGAAATTCACATTAAATTGGTCAATTACAAAGATTATCACTTTTAAAGTTTCTCTCTATCTTTCATACTCTAAGCTGTTTCACAATGTCAACTCCTTTATCATTGAAAAAGGAAAATTTTATTTTATCCGACAAAACTTGCAAATCTTTAGCAAGGAAATATTGTATTTTGTTTTATGAAACCTAAAATTATCAATTTGCGACGGAAAAGTGATTTCTTCATTTTGAAGTGAATTTTGTCGTTAGAATTTTTGAATTATTTTAATTGCCTCCTTTGACCTGCTAGTAATTACTCATCATATGAATGAATATTAATTTGTTGAAGTGCTTTTTATGATTACTTTTAGATGACGATGCATATGTGCCTTTTTTTCTCATTCTTTTGATATAGAATATCAGATAAGAACCCGAAACTGGGACATACAGTTCGTTTAGTTCATTTTCGATCCATATAAGGAACGAAACGTTATAATCAAGCATATTTTGAAGGAAAAAGGCATATAATCTCTTCTAAAGTTTAATCCTACTAAATGTCTTTTTTCAAGGTCTTTTGAAATTTATGCTAACTCCCAAACAAAATGATAGAAGCGTTTTTTGTTTTTAAATAATCAAAAATGGGTTTCGTTTTTGTGTTGATTTCGAATTTGCAAAAGCCACACAGTGGTCCATTTTTTGAAATTTGTTTTTAATATTGTCAAGGCTGTCGTCATTTCCATTAATTATTCCACCTCAATTAGTTATTCCGCTCACATCTTTTCTTCCCATTTATAATAATGGAACAAACCGAACCTATTGAAGTTTCGGAAACATCATTTCACTTCTTTGCTTTCTCTACGCAGAAAAAAGTATCTCAAACTTTGTGTTCAATTGTTCGACTGGTAAAATTCCAGGAAGCACCTACTTCATTCAACTCTCTTCTGCTTTTTATTTATCTATCTGCCGAGAGTTTCCTTTTTTAATCTGATCGTTTACATATTTGTTTATCTTGTTTTCAATCTTGAATAATAATAATAATATTTAGTCAGTGGACTGTTTATTTAAGGATAAGCAGTTCTCTTTCTTACCCGTCCTTCCCCATTATTCTGTTATCAAATCAGGACGAGTTTATTTATATTCATCTGTGGTCAAATGTAATTAGCAAAGCAATGCTAAATTATTTTCTCAATGAGTCAACAACAATAGCACACAGCTTTATTCAGTTTTTAGTTAAACTGTGCTGAAATGCATCCACTTAACATATACTAAGAATTGTTGCAAAACATGAAGGGAAGATATAGACGGATGCGAGGAAGTCCAGGAAATTCCTAATAGCATTAATTGGTGTCGTTTTGAATATTAGTGTCACTAAATGGTCAAATGGTCAAGCATATATTTGACAGTTTTCAGAAACTTTGGGAGGTAAATGAAAGGAGGTAATAGTGGTATTGTCGTACAAGAGTTTCAGATAATTCTATGATCATAGCCGTTTAACTGCTGCTCTCTTTTACTTGCATTAAAATTCCTATACCATATTTTGTGGATGATTTTACGGACTATATTTTTTCCAGTGATCAGGAATCTTCAAATACTTCTTCAAGTTAAGAGACAGATGTCAGTGTTATCCAGAAAGACCTTTGATGAGGCACAACCTTTGTCGAAAATGGTAGCACAATTAAGCGTACAAAGTCGAGATTAAAGAATCAGTGGAATATTAACTTCCAGTTTATTAAATACAAAGAAGAAATTTATAACCCGAGTTTCGATTAACCCATGTAAAAAACATTTCACTCCATTAGATTAATTTGGAGGTGATTTGGAGACAGCATTATTACAGCTAGGATAGCTAGGATACATGGATATGGATGAGCGCAACGAACCATTTAAGTCGATCAATAAGCAGTTAATCTATTTGTTGTTAATCGAATCGTTGCAACATCATTTCTTCTTCGACAGTTTTCTGTTTAAACAACCAAGCCAGAAAATTGTATGCCAATTGAAAAACAGTACTTTCAGGTAGCTATCCTCCACCCTTCAGGACTCTGTTGTTCTTTTACTAAAACATCAACACAGAAGCAACAGGTGAATTTAATTAATGAACAATTAGCAATAACTGAAGTTGCTGGAAATTCAAATACTTCATTTTATTCCCATAATAAATTCCGGAATTGAAAACTCTGATAAGCTTTGGGAAGGATCTCTTATAAACTAATTTTGTTTTTTGGTTCATCTAATGAATCATTTTATATATCACGATTTCGTTCTTTTTTCTTCTCCGTAAAGATCGATGTGAATGGTCTTATCGAGCCGTCATTTAATTGAATTAAAGTAATTAGAAGTCAATTAAATTAGAAGTCAATGATACCGAATTGCTTTTCCCGTCTATTTTCGATCCAAAAATACAACATTTGTTGATAAAAATTTCAATGAAATGGAAAAAAGGTCTTAAATCTGAGTTAGTTGAAAACATAGTTCTCCTTCTCTCATTGAATCAGTTCTGATGGAGAAGTTATTGAATGAATCCGGAGAAGCAGCATCAATCATTAATTTTTCCTATCAATTCAAATAAATGCTTGATTTTTGTTGAGATTTTCATTGGAAGAAACTAAACTATAAACCATACTGGAGTCTATCTTTTTTGCTCTCACATCACCCAGAACGGTAAGAGGTCAATAAATAAATATTGTGGAATGAGATTATTGAAGAGGTGAAAATAATTTCCTTAATGTTTTGCCTATTTCTGAAATTGGAAGTATAGTTTGCAAGATATGCACTGGGTGAATTCAAAATATATCTGCTTACCATGCAGAATTTGTTAGCTATCAAAAATTTAGAACATCGCTCTGTCCATCTTGCTAAGTTTTGACGAATTCATTGTTTGCAGTTGATTAAATACACACTACCCGTCTTGTCCTTCAACTGATAGCGTATTTGAGTAGACCGCATATCAGTGGGCTTTGAAATGTCGCGTTAGGGAACTTCATTGACGTTTCGACGAAATTACTGATAGTTTTAATATTCATCTTTGTGACAACAAAGTTATAACTTTTCACTTACAACATCGTTTTTCAACGTTTAAATAAAATTTTTGTAGTTTCTGTCGTAATTTGCATATTTATTATTTGTTAAGGATAATATGAGAATGCATTTATTTTAGTAGGCAATTTTGCTTAACGTAGTCTCGACAGTCAGTGTTCTTTGCGACGAAATCATCATGGAAGCAATCAGTTTTTTCGTTAATTACATCTGAATGCTAACCACAATCAATTAAAGATTTAATTAGGAAATAACATAACGAGCAAAGATTCCTCCTACTGTGCTTCGATGGATGATTTGTAACTGTGTACTCTGTAACACGCAAATTCTGCAGAGATTGTGAAATTGGCTTTTTTCGATGCTTACATTGCAGTCTATATCTAATAATATATTTGAAATATCTGCCTGCCTGAAATACGGACAATATTGGAACAGTGGTGCAATGGTAACAGTTAACAGAATTATAAAATTTATCAAATAACATCATTTTGAAACGATTCATTTTAACTCATTTGGAAAAAATAAAACAATTCAATGTTAAAGTTTCACTCGTTCTTGTCTGTTTCAGACTAGACTACCTCATTTGATCATAGCAATCTGATAGGCATATTGATAGCTCTCACGGAGAAAGTGATAGTAAGGCATAATTTGTTGCGTATTATCCATTCATCATTGCTATCTACGCAACTTAATAAGTTGTTCAAATCGTTGCATAGGAACCTAACGAACTTTTTTTTTAATATTAAAAAACTTCCTATGACTGCTTTACTTCATTTTTTGTTCATAATGCGTTGGTTTTTAAAATTATTACATGTTTAAATACATGTTTTCGTTTTATTTTCAAATAGAAATACTTTTTCTTTCAGGATCTTTAGTATTAGAAAAATTAAATAGCACTTTCAAATTCCGTTACTGATTTTTTTGAGAAATTTTTGGAAATCTGAATATGGGATTAAATTTTTCAGTTTGTGGATGGTGATGTTATACCGTTTGATAGTGCTGAATTTCCGAAAAAGGGAGATAAAAGGGTGGTTGAGCTACAAAAGCATGTATTAAAAGAATTGAGTCTTCATCGCGAGGAAACCTTCCCTTTTTGTGGCTACCTTTTTTTGAATAAATTAAATTAAAGAAATATCCTAGAAGAATTTGCCGGAAAGTTCAATTTTCAAAGTCTTCAAACTCTTAAAGAATTTTAAACGCTCATTAAAACAATAGTTTGTGACCGATAGTTTGAGAACTAAAATATGGTCAGCGAGGGAGATGGCACGATGAGGAGAGAACAGGCGGAAGCTGTTCTTATCAGTGTTTGATAAACTAATACATTAGGAGTTTTGATTGAAGTTAATTTTGAAATTAATAGAATTTATTATTTTTGAATATTATGGTCCTTCTCACAAATAAAAAAGCCAAAGCGGTCCCTAGTCAAGAAAAGGTTGAAAACCACTGATTTAAATCAAAATATATTTTTTTAGTCAGTTGAACGATGGCGTGAACGTATTAAGAGCGATTCAGATTTGCAATGCCTCGATGGAATGAGATGTTTACAGAAAGATTTTCCAACCAAGCAGATACTTCCAAAAACTAGAACAGTGGATATTGGTAAAGGCTTGGATCATTTTTACTCCCGTTCTCCCATCGTTTCAGCACCATCTAAATTATTACAGATTGATTTGAATGAATTTGAGGATATTACCACTACCACCCCAAGGTATTACATTTGAATATACTTCCTATAATATTTCAAATAATTATGTTGATTGTGGATGAAATCTGAATATTTTATTTAAAGTAAATTATCAAAAAGGATTAAAACAGAATAATCAAGTAAGACAGTGTTGAAGTAATAGCCAGCTTTTTTTCTAACTGTTCATGAGTATTTTTATCATTCACTGATCATTCCCGTCCTGCTGTCACTTTATTGGTTGCCTCAGCATAGTACACTACTTCCTATATATCATTAATTAAATTTCTCCGTAATTTGATCAGCCAGAAAATATTTTCCCTTTCTTTCATTTTCATCCTTCCAACTTATAAGTGTATTATGAAACGGATCATAGTAGTGCCATCAGATATAGCTTTTGTAGACATAAAATGTGACTAATATATATGTCACTTCCATACGCAGTGCACAAATCTGATATGGTTGATAGCAATGGTTAAAATCTAATAGTGACCCTATATATGACACATTGCACCTGGCGACTTCAACATTATAAACTTCAATCAAAATTATAAAATGTCATAATTATGGATCACTGGCATATATGATACCGTGGAGAGGTAGGTACTACATACATACACACATACA
>NW_018108192.1:320807-329185 GCF_000183805.2 Loa loa
TTCCCGTCCTGCTGTCACTTTATTGGTTGCCTCAGCATAGTACACTACTTCCTATATATCATTAATTAAATTTCTCCGTAATTTGATCAGCCAGAAAATATTTTCCCTTTCTTTCATTTTCATCCTTCCAACTTATAAGTGTATTATGAAACGGATCATAGTAGTGCCATCAGATATAGCTTTTGTAGACATAAAATGTGACTAATATATATGTCACTTCCATACGCAGTGCACAAATCTGATATGGTTGATAGCAATGGTTAAAATCTAATAGTGACCCTATATATGACACATTGCACCTGGCGACTTCAACATTATAAACTTCAATCAAAATTATAAAATGTCATAATTATGGATCACTGGCATATATGATACCGTGGAGAGGTAGGTACTACATACATACACACACATACACACACACACACACACACACACACAAATACACATACACGCACAAATGCACACATATACGTACACACACACAAATTGTAAACTGTTTGTTAATTAAGGGACATTAAGGGGTTATATAACTGAGCAGAACTATCCTGCTGTTGAATGCATCACACGCCATTCTCAAATTTTCGACTTTATTTATCTTTCTTAACAAATATTATATGTTTTGTTCAATTTACTCACAGACCAAACTACCTAAATGAAAATCACTCGATCTTAACCTTCATGTTAAACCGCACCTTGATACTATGTAACAGATGATGTCACTATTTGATCATGATATTATCTCCACTATAATAATGTAGAGATATCGGGAAAACAAGCGAGAATTCCGAATTATGATTTTAATAGTAAATGTGAGTAAGAATATGGGCAAAAGTAGCTATCGTGGTAAAAGGGATGATTCATAATAGTCATATGCTATGTTTAATCTAATTAATACTTCCGAAATTGGCTAAATAAAAGGTGAATAAGTTGAGAAATGAATATAAAACCGTGTCACGTATTTTCCAGATTGACTGTGCCGATTCGAACTGCAACACGTGGTCGTAATCGACGTAATGCTTCATGTCGACCGATGGAACCCTTAATATTCCAACCAGTTATTGGCACATTATCGTTTCCTATCGATTGTGAGAGGAAAATTGATCAGGAAGAAAATAATGGAGTGGGAATCTCTAGTAGTGCCAAAAAAGTTTGTTTTTTCTCATTTACTAAACTAGTGATGAAAACTAGTAACTTTGAAAAACTTTCGAAAATTTCTAACAAAACTTCACTTTTGTTTCAGGGTTTACAAAGTAAAGTGGATTATTCAGCTATAAAGTTAAAAAAAGAGAACTTAAATCACCATACCCAGAATTAATGCTTGTTCGAGTGAAAGGTTATCTATTTTTTAACCATTTTATTTATCACAACCGATGATTTTTCGCTATGGAAGTAAGAATTTTCATCTCGATAATTTAGGTATGAAAGTCACTGCTAACTCGTATTGGATTCAAAATCAGGGTTTAGAAAATCGGTTGTGATCTGATGTATCATATTTATGACCATTGGTATCAAAATTCAGGCCGGTATCAAATCTGGTTTATGACTATTGCTTTACTTGAGATAATATGAAATTAGAATATGTTCTATACTACATAGAAGTTCATGAAATTAGACCAGTTAATCAAATCAGGGTTTTATTAATTCATTCCAATTAAAACTGTTTCAAAACAAATAGGATTCATGTGATGAGTAAATCTCATTTCAGGAAACATTCTTTTGTCCCGCATATTTTTACTTCCTAAATTTAACTTTTTCATTTATAAATGCAATGGTTCAGGTGATAAGAATATTGATGTTCGATTGGTAGCACCTAAATATACTTCAGTTCATGCATATGCTGTATTCATTCTGATTGCGCCTAAGCAACTATTCTTGTATCAAGGGAAATATTCGAGTTTACTGGAGAGGAGTAAAGTAACCATTTGTTTGGTATTTGTTTGGTAGTTAATATTTCAAACTGTTCTGAAATTATTTATCAATAAATTACTTTAATTTTTCTTCCCAAATCGTACGATTATTCTCAAAAATTTATGCTTTATCTATCTTATCCAAAGTGATAAATATTAAAAAAGACAAAGATAAATAAGTTGAACTATTTTGCTGGAATTGTTATTTGATCTTTTATTCTTCGAAATTGAGTATAATTATTGCTTTTTGCATTTACTGACAAAGAAGTAAGTCTTCTTTTTAAAATGCAACCTAATCAGTCTTCTTCTGTTCCCAGTGCCCTTGCAATTGATTTCCCGCTGTGCTGCCTAATCATCCATTCCTTGTTGCTTAACATTATATTATTGCATAATATAATTAAATACCTTGGTAAGGTGTCATCTAGGCTTTAATCATTTTAAACTAATGAGATGAATAATTCACAATTCTTCCGGAAATTCAGTCAAGTCTGACCCTTCGTTCTTACTTCAAAATTTTGTTATGCAATATTTATTGTTTTTTCTGAAACTGATTCAACTTATGCAATATCTAGACTTTAATTCTTTTGCTTTTTTTTTATTTTCAAAATGAAAAGTTAGTTTCAGGCAGCAATAATAATTACAAATATCTGTGAAAAAAACGGCGAATTAGGTTGCAATGCGAAACATTTTGAAAATGTTCTCGAAGGAGTGGAGACCGGCGCATTTTGGCGTTTGCTTGGGTTGAATGAAGGAGAGTGTGAGGCTGTCGTAACTGAGGATTACGTTCCAGACAGTCTCTTAGCCTTAAACGAACCGTTTGAAAATATTGCCGCTAGAGTAAATACAATTTATGAAGTTGATGAGCATTGTGGCATACAACGAATCTCATCAGGCCAACTCCCAAAGTTCTCTATATTGCATCCCAAAAAGGTTAGATTTTCACTATTTAATAATTACTTATCATGAGGTAAAAAAACGTTTACGTGCTGATTAAAATACGTATTGGCACAAAAGTCATAACATTTCAGGAACATTAACTGAATCACAATACGTTAACATCACATGTTTTTCTTTTACTTTATAAGATAAATGAGAGTTAATTGACAGTGATTCGACTCAGTTACTTAGACTGGATTCTGAGGGGAAGTAGCAATCACGCAATAAGTCCAATAAGTCTGTTCAAGAGGACCAGTTTTCACAATGGAGATAATTTCTAGTTTAAGCCTAATAAATTGTTGGATTTTCTTCTTGGCCAATTATATTTGAAATCTTATCTGCTTTCTTTTGGAGTGATAATTTTGCATTATAGAATTTGATTTTTGATTTTGGTTCTGAAATTTATGTTTGGGTTGGTCGAAATGGTAATCGTATCGCAACACAGCATGCAGTTGCGTACGCTAAAGCAGTAGTAAGTTTCTTCGTTATCTGATGTCGAAATTTTATGATTATTACCATTGAAACATTTACTGCTTACCGGAATAAATATATTGCAAATTATCGAAGACCAAAAAATCATTGACCAAGAAATACAAAAATCAGGGAGAACTTGCGATCTGGTGACATTTAGTGAATCTAAAAAATCTAATCACTAATAAAAGATTTTCTTGAGACCTCAAGAGAATCTTCCATCAATGATTGGATTAAATTACTAGTAATGAATAAAATAAATAACTAATAATGGACAATTTTTAGCGCACTAGGCCTTTGAACGCGATTTTTGGAGTGGATCAGATGATATTGGGTGATAATTTCGATGTAACTCGACCAGTCTGGTGTCTGCTCATCAAATTAACTCAGGGACTGAATGATTTGCTCTTTCAACACAAATTTCATGACTGGCAAGAAGTAACTCTTCACACGTACAATACGCCTGCACAATGGAAAGCTTCCACGTCTCCAGCTTCATTATTACATGAAGAACAAGATGCATGTAATTTAGGAAGGTCTCGCAAATTTTTCAGATTAATTTAACTTTCAGTAGTAGAAAAACCGAAAGATTAGAAGTAAAAAATTTGGAAACAGAAATTTAAAATTGAAGCTTCAACTGTGGGAGTACAAGAATAGTCTGTTTCCAGAACTTGTAAACATTAGCTTGAATCAAAATTTAACTTATTGCAGAAATCTTGCATCCCAATCAGTGGAAGAGCCAGTTTTGATCCTGGAAAAAACGAAATTGTACAGAAATTCCAAAAATATTTTTACCGAGAACATACGATACTTTGTTTTGGATGGTGAAAATGCATTAAATGAAATAGATGAACTATGGATTTTAAAAGATGATCGCTGTTATATTGTTAAATGGGAATATCGGATAGAACGAATTGGTAAGTTTTGTATTTTAATGTCTTTAATGTTTTTGGCAGCCTTTCCCTTACAGGCCTAGTAGACCTCACATACATTGTCAGATTTGAAAAAATTGTGCTGATACATTTTAGGAATACGAAAACTGGACGGTACTGAACGTGAAAAAGAAACTGGTCGCCCACGTGTTGCGTATTTCTATTGGTTAGGTAAGAAGACCACTAAAACAGAGCAGGGACTTTGTGCTTTGGCACTTAGAAATTACGATACAGCGCATTTTCCTCATGAAAGGATTGCACAGGTCATTTTTAACTTTTAAAACTAGTAAACTAAAAGGTGTTTTGCTTCTGCCGTGTTGATCAAAAACATACGAATCATTTTCCAATACTTTGATTTACAGAATATTTGAACTATATCGATACTACCATATCCTGGACGACATGTTAGATTAGCGTATTTGAGGTTAGAGAATGAATCAAAAGAACCAAATACTTTCAGGGTCAAGAACCACCATTGTTCTTGCGATTATTCCAAGGCTCATTGGTTATTTGTGGTTGTGGATCGGGTATTTTCCTTGTTTACGGATCGTCAATTTCCAGTGAAGCTCGCATGGAAGAGCAGATTTTACCCATCGTTTATCGTGCTCATGCTGTATATATTGCATTGAATGATGGGAAAATAACAATACTGGAGGGAGTTGGAAGTAACGAAAGTTCAAAGATAGCAGCTATGAATTTCGCCAAAAAAGTCAAAATGCATTACAGTGCCTTTGAACAGTTTATTTCAGAACCAATTATTGACCACTGTTACTTAACTGGAACGGAAAACTATCTTATAATTGAAGCAGATCATTGGATAAAGGTATGTCATTTCTAGACTCATTTCGGTTCATATGCATAAAGCTCGCATAGCGATTGCCTCAATTTTATTATATTTATATGTTCGTTTATTATTTTGACTTTATTTATCTCACATTTTCATTACAGCCGCCGCGATTATTTCGATTGTTTGAGAAAGATGGTGAAGAACTGTTGTCTACACACTGGGATCCTTCTCTTCCATTCTCATTTCAACAGGACAGTTTCAGGTTTGTTTTTAACAGCTTCAAACTATCCAACCTGATTATTGTGAATTCATTGAATGATACTGTATTTGAACTCACCGCTCAAGTCTTAGATTTAATTGCAGAATTTAGAGCAAAAATCTATTGTGTCGTATAGAAATTGCTCAAGTTTTTACTTGTAAACAGTACGTGTATTGCAGATAAATATGCTTGATATCTGAATTAAAGGAACTACATTTCAGGGATACTATTATGGTAGATCAGGATAACAGACTGTGGCTTTGGAGCGATAAAACAGTCAGTACATTTGCATTACATGTAGCCAATGCTTACTGGTCTGGTCGAAATGGTCCAAAAACCGTCATTTGCAAAACGCAAGAACCGGATTCATTCAAAGCACTCTTTGCCAAATGGGACGATTTTATTGATGAAATTGATGAAAATGAGCTTAATGTGGTAACACTTGCGTTTAATTCTATTCCAGAATCTTTGAAATGAGGAAAAAGTGGATAAATACCTAACAGTTCATTTTCTACACTCACGCTCATTTCCTTCTGAAGCAAATTTTCACTACATATATTCAACATCTTTACCGAATGCAGTGTTAACATACAAAAACTAATCAAACTTATTGTTTTCAGCAAAGTTCATTACGATGTCAACCAGTCGATTTAGACGAACTGTTACGATTACGGACGAAAACTTGGCCACTCGAAAAAGTGACAAGTCGGGATTTGCCACTTGGTGTTGATCTGAATCGACTAGAGCAATACCTAAATGACGACGACTTTCAGTCAGTGTTTCGAATGGAACGAACAGCTTTTTATGCACTTCCACAGTGGAAACAAATCGTACTTCGCAAAAAGCATAAGCTATTTTGATAAGTACACTTCGAAATATTAAGAAATCGAAACATCCAAATCTAACTGACATGAAGTTCGAAATATTTAAATAGTAAAAGCGGAAATTCCGTCCTTCTAAATTAAATTTATTTAATCCAAAAGGTAACAGTGATTTCCTTGAAACCACAATCTTTCGTAATGACAAACCGAAGTCGTACCATTAGGGTTACCATTTCTGCAATTATTTCGGATGACACTTTAATGAAAATTTTTTTCCACGACATCGATAGATCTAATATCCTCATTCTGATATAATCAATGGTCCCATGAACTATGTCGTACAGTTAGCAGACTTTTCTACTAATTTACACTTCTCCTTGTTATGCTATATTTTCATAATTTCCCAAGTCTCCAATCAACATTGTTATTTGTCTCATTTTTCAAATTTTTCTAAGTCTTTCAAATCAAATTCAGAGACGTAGCCAGAGCCATTACCTCAAAATAAAAAATTGAAAAAAAACAAGGCCTCTATCAGTATGCATTTAATATTAAAGGTGCAAAGATGTTCTACAAAGAAATAAAGAATAATCTACCTATAGTTTTGAACCAACTTCTCTTGCTCATCATCAATTCTAATAATCAATGAACAGTAAGTGCAAAGTGCACTTTTTTCCAACATCCCATCATTACTCCAGTCTCTATGTTGGAAACAGGTTTACACGCAAAACTGTTAAGGTTAAATCCTTCACAGATTCACTTTGTTTTGTAGAAAAATAAGTTATCTCATAAAGAAATAAAAGTGGGAACGAAGTAATATAAAGGGCTTATAAGTTTACGCCCTCCATTGATAAGCAAACAAAACATCCAAGCGTATAATATAGGTTTCGAAAAGTAATCCAACAAAGCGACATAGCAACGACTTCACGGGATTGAAAACCTGTTTCGCATAAGTATTGTTTCTTTTTGTAAACACTACCACATTTAAGTAAAACTGTACATGGATGTATATTACAGTAATTCAAACAAAATCATTAGATCGGTTCCAGAATTAATTCAATAAATTTCAAATCTTCGTCTTGTTCGATTTTCCCCAACAGGGCTTTATTTTGTGGAATTATTCCAGAAAGACCACTTAGGCACAGCAAAAGACGCATGGAATTTCTGGACGCATGGAATTATGGAATTTCTGGTATTCATTTTCAGCGTAAGATGCAAACAAATACAAGTAAAAACATGCGCATAGTAGATATGATTTCATGATAAGTCAGATAATCCATTCTCTTCAAATCAGTATTTTTGCTTAACCAAAGATTTTTGCACATGTTAAGTTTCTCTTTTTCAAAAACAAGTAAATATATAAATAATAAAAATGATTATCAAATCACCAGTCAGTAACATCTAATTCATCGACACTCCAGTCCTCAAAAGAACCATCAGGAAGATATCTGCAACAAGAGATCCTCACTAGGTTGGGTAAAATCACAGAAAATCTTAATGTTTTTTTGACTCAATTCTTCAAATTGCAAGCCACCCATAATTTAAAGTCATCGAAGATTCGGAATTTTCTCTGATTTCTCGAAGTTTCTTAGCAAAAGACAAGTAAAGCAAGACAAACTTTGCTTGGTGTTAAAACCAATGAAATGGAGATGGAATAGGGAACATTAGGAGACATATATCCCATATGAATTTCCCTATGGGTAGTAAACCAACTCACGAAAAATTAAAGCATTTCTATTCTTCATCAAAAGAGACAAAAGAATGAAAGATCAAACAGTAATGGTAATAAAACATATGTCTCTCATGTTCATTTTCCGGACGTTCCAACTAAAAGCAGAACTCCACCTTCTTACGATAAGCGGTATCTTCTGGTGCTTGAGCTCCTTTCGTGCGATCTCCAGTGGATCAGTTTCTCCTTCCAATTCTACCATAACTGGTGCGCCCATCGCAATTTGTAGTGCCCTCGTGCCAAGAATCCGTGCTCGTTCATACTTTGTCATGAATGGAGTTGTGACGCGCTCCGTAGATGCCGTTTTCTCCGTTCCCTGAGACAAGCGACATTGACATGGAAAGCAATAAATGAGGACAAGGGATAAAATGCCAAAAATTGAACTAAATTCACTATCTTACTAAATCCGAAGTGTCCCATGCGGAGTTACCAAAATTAGGCACAACATACGAATATGCTAGCATGAATATATATATATATATATATATATATATATATATATATATATATATATATATATATATATATATATATATATA
>NW_018108192.1:329310-428252 GCF_000183805.2 Loa loa
ATATATATATATATATATATATATATATATATATATATATATATATATATATATAGGAATCTCCATGAACTACTTGTAATCTTTTGAAATTTCCAGATCCTAAATCTGAGCGTTAATTCCAAAAAATTTATCATCCGACCATTTTCTTGCATTGTATAATGTATAATGTATAACGACCATTGTATAATGAAATGCTTTGTACTCGTGAATTACATTCCATTTCTCAACTGAAGATGGAAGAGAAGAAAGGACCTCTACGACTTGTATCCTTTCAGCGTCATCTTCAGCCGGTTCCAAATCTAAATCATCCATCTGCTCCTCATCACCAAACTCATCGGCATCCAATTCACCTTCATAGTCTTCGTCTTCTGCCATCTTTTGATTTGACCTGTAAAGTGTTCAACAGCTTAACGAATTCGTTACAACTACTACTTTGTCTTATCGTCCAATAACTTTCCCATATCACCATAATGAGGTCATATTCAGAAACTTATGTAGATCTACAAAAAGATACTTTTGTCGTGGAAATCGAAGAAGGACGAGAAACCAAGAGGAACGGAAGAGTGAACGGATAGAAACGAAAAAGAAAGCTCAGGACACTCCCGCACAAAATACCACCAGGGAAGCATCAATTGAATTACAAAACTAAAAGGCCATGCTGCTACAAGTTGTCGTCTAACTCTCTTCTTTCATGACATATCTTGCAATTTTTTCATTTTCCAAATTAGCGATTTGAAACTCCTGAGAGATATTGATCATATCTCATATTTCGGCTGGGCATTGTTGTATGTAGGATATATTGCTCAATTTTGTCCTGTTAACTGAAACATTATACATTTTCTCCAGTGGTATTTGCAAGGTAACAGTTAGCGCAGAATGGTTCGTACAAAGCAAACCGCAAGAAAATCATTGCCAGCCAGGGGAAAGTTAATGAAACTTCGTACAAAGCGAGAACGAATTAGTGGAGCTAAACATAAAGTTCGCGGCGATACTGCTGGCGAAAGCACTTCATTCATCAAGAAACGACGTTACAAGCCAGGTTAAATATAATAATGGCTTCCATATACCTTAGTGTGGACGTGGTGCTTTACAGCGAACCTGTTCTGAGATTGCTTTTTTTTTAAAACTAAATTTACTTTTTTCGTAACTTCTATTTAAAAAAATTATAGATTACTTGTAATTTCTGGAACACTCTCTCAAATTCTTAAGAATCCACCGATGATCAAGGAATTGTTAAAGTGGATTGTTGTTTAGGGTGGATTTTTCCAAGACTTTATGTAGAAAGTGTTTAAGATTTTCATATAGTTGAATATATATAGTGTGTGCTGTTTAAGGTATGCGTGCTTTGCAAGAGATACGGCGACTGCAAAGAACAGTTAATTTACTCATTCCACGTGCACCATTCCAACGTTTAGTACGTGAAATTGCAATGAATGTATCAGAGAAAAACGTCGATTTACGTTTTCAGTCTCTTGCAATATCGGCTCTGCAGGTAATTCTATTATTATTACAAAGAATGTGCATCCCTTTTTTGTGTACTTTTCAAATAAACATTGTGATTTAACGTAGATTTATACTGCATACGTTTGTTCAATAGGTCGGAAGGTGTCGCTTACATCATAGATAAAGTAAGTCTAAAGAAAACGCTGTAGGTTCCACAAGCCATTTCATAAGGTTGATATAACCTTACATTAACCTTATGAAATGACTTGTGAAACATGTCGCGTTTTTTCTCACTTTACAAATGGCGAACGTAGGGTACTTAACAGATGGTTATCATTAAAAAGAGTGAGTCTGCATACGCAGTTAGTAGTATCATATTTGTAGCTGCTAAGAAATGCCTGCTGCATACTCGGCGCTGCATCCTATGACATTCACACACGTGGTTTAATTAAAATTTTGGTAGGAGTTCTCCAAATTTCAATCTTCTAAACTTTAATAGTTTATTTTGCTGTATTTTTAGGAGGCTGCGGAGGTATATTTGACCTGCTTGTTCGAAGATACTAATTTGGCTGCTATTCATGCGAAACGTATCACTATTTTCCCCAAAGACATTCAGTTCGTACGCCGTCTTCGTGGCGAATTTGCTCGATTTGGGCGTTGATTATGATTTTATTTTGCTTTTTTCCATTCATATTTCTGAGAAACGACTTCTTCGAAGTTTTAGTTACTAGTAATGTTATCTAGATATGTAAGTTAGCTGCATATCTTTTCATTTAATTATTTTGTTTCTTAAAAGTCTCGAATTTTCACCATTTTTCAAATTAAAGATTATCCTTGTTATTTAACACCTTCTATTAAAAGATAATAAACGCTGCAACGGTGCTCAGAGTTTTTAATTTAAATCACAAAGTTGATGTTACAACCTTCCTCCTCTTAGCATTGCGGGAAGAATTTATTCTTTATCATAGTACAGTACTGTCATTCCCGTATGAGGCTTGATGAGCTTGCAATAGAGTACAAGTTTTCAAATAGACGTGAGTTTATTATCTGTTGCTCAAAACATTATCAAAACTAGCATTAATTATGTCAAGAATGTACTATTTACAATTAAAGGATGTATGAAAATGGTAATTGCGCAAAAGTGGTGGCGATTAAGTGGCGACATGGGAAATAACAGAATGAACAGTTTGCATGTGAATGAAGTGCAATGCCACCGATACTTTCCAAAAACTGGCAAATGAATATGAATTTGTAGAAGACAAAAGTCGAACTGACCAGCATAACCCTACCACCGTTATTAAGTCGACTAAGTGGACGACAGTTAAAGCAGTCGTGTTATCCGTCATCGTATTAGATCAGCCGTTTTCTTCACTCCCAAGGGAATTTTCATGTGATACCTTTGAGTTCCACAGGAATTTGCTAAGGACAATTTCTAAAACTGTACCGTTTGATAAACAGAAATAGTTCAATTTACTATCTTCAGTATATACCACAATGTTGATCCAATATATTGGAATAGTGTGTGCAATTATAACTGACAAAGATGTCATGTTTACCACTCTACAATATGCTCGGTTCCATTCTATCGAGCTAAGCTGCGTTCCTTGTGTCCGCCTTCTTCAAAATCATCTGGCCCAAAAGTCTCCAAAATTCATGTGAATATCGTAACCTACATTGCCCAGACCTTGAGCTATTTCAGTAAATCCCAGCGATCCGATTCATCGAATGACACGGGGCATTTCCTAGGTATTATGAAACTCACTAATTCGATGAGCTTCCTAACATGCCTACCCACAGCGTTGACAAAGCAGTAACTCAGGACGAGGGATATTCCAAGGAATCTGTCCCGGGAAGTATATCCGTTAACATCTTGGTACTTTTCCATGAGTTTTTTACTCTTCTGAAAGGTACGAATATCTCTGCCCGCTCATCGTGAAATAACCAGGAAAGAACCTGCTCCAATAAAGGGCGCACGTTGAGCAATGGATGATACCCTTCTATATGTTCACACATTATTCATTAGCTTGTAACATTGACCTGAGGTTCTAGCAAAGCCCTAGAATAGCAGGCTTGGTTGTCTCCATCATCCCTCAATATCGACAATCGATATATCCTACTCACCCTTACAATTTACTACTCTTCTCACAGATGATGTAATAATAGAGACTATTACAAAGGCATATAACAATAAAGAAGAGAGAAAAAAAGAGAGAGAGATCTCGGATACACTAGCACCAGCAAAAAGAGAAGCAGAGATGGAGAGGGATGTTGTAGTAAGATGCCGCCGCTAGGCACATAATTGCTGTTTGGTGCAGCGTTGTTGGTGCGGCTGAGGATAGAACGCGTCAGCGGTTTCACCGGGCTCGACTCGACTCGACCCGACCTGACCTGACCCGATTCGAATCATGCCCAAGTATTATAGCATGAACTGTTTATAGAGCTATACAGGACAACCCGTAATTTGAGAAAATTGCGTGATTGATTGTTAAAATTTGAAAAAAACGCGGCCATCTGTTCCGGAGTGTCGTTATTCTACTGTAATCAGTGAAGGAGCAAACATGGTCGAGTTGTGTGAGCTCAAATTAGTAGATCAGAATTTGGAATCACATTGGCCAGCTGACATTGATCAACACATCGCACAGCTTGATTTCCAGCGATCAACTGATGATGAGGATATAAGCCTATTCTCAAGCATGGCATTAGATCCTTCGATCATATCCACCGACAGCCTTGACATCGAAAAGCTCCATGCCCGATGCGAAGTTTGTCACTTCTCTTTTCGTTTTTGTCACTTTTTTTAATATTCCACTTTAACAATGAGAATACTTTGCAGTATCGTTTGTCTTGACCGTGGATGAATTGTACTATTTCCCTTCTATCGTAGAGGCGAAATGGGGAAAGCCATATCTCCTTTTCACTACTAAAAAGTAACTTCAGTTCTTAACTATTCTCTGTTTTTATTACTCTCTTCGACCAAGCTAAAAATTCTGTTTTGTTAGAGTTTGTATTGCTTAAAGGACTTTATTTCAGTTTTTTAGATGATTATTTTAAAAATAAAATAGGCTTCATTTTATATTCTAATTCTATGAGAAAGATATTATTTCAGTAGCCCGAGTATATATAGGTCAACAATGGGACTCTTAAGTTCAATTTGTTGTCGGCTTTGATAGGTCTTTCGTAATGTTGATATCATTGATAAAATACGGAGATTCTTTGGGGCTCCAAAAGTTACAAGAATAATTGTAACTTTTGGACATGCTTCAAGTGAGAAAGGCCCATACCAGCGACTTTAGTGTGACGAGTTGAAAAAATATGTATTTATCATACTTTTATTTTAAAATATTCCATCAAAATCTAAGCCATAAACATCCAAGTTATCAAACTTTGATCCGTTAATTTCGTGATCTTGAAGTAAACATGGGAATGAGTGTCGAGTGCTTTTAAATGCTTGAAGAAGGGAGGAAGGATGAGAGAAATCACAGCGATTATAGTTGGAAATATAAGGAGTTGAATGATTGCCTACCAGTCTTCTCATTTTATAAAATATCGCTTATAATCTATCTTCTGATTGTGACACTAAACTTGGTGGAATGGCATTGCACAGTTAAGAAAAGAAGTGCGATTTTATCTTAGTAAAGCGATAAACTAGACAAAATTCAGGGAAAAAGTTGTAAAGTAAAATATGAATGCGTAGATGAGGTTAAAAACATTTCCTTTAAATTTCAGTATATCTTTGATTAGTTTTACCATTTTTCTGGCTCATTTCTAGTTGAATTTTTGCAAAATTTCAGTACTATTCTACCATTGGTTTTAAATCGAAACAAGCAGCAAGCAAAGTTTTTATTAAAATTTGTTTTCACCTTTCAAAGAAGACACTTTTTTACTCATTTTGTGAAGCTTAAATCTAAGGTTAGGGAAAAATTTTTTTATATTTGATTACAAACTTTTTTAGGGGAAAGGAGAATATGTTTTTATTCATTTCTTTTATTTGTAATTCAGTTTGTTGTCTTACTTGCAATAATAAATGTAGCATTTTTGTTCACAGCTATTAGTTTATGGACTACGGTGAAGGG
The DNA here is from genome assembly GCF_000183805.2 of Loa loa. Taxonomy (NCBI): domain Eukaryota; kingdom Metazoa; phylum Nematoda; class Chromadorea; order Rhabditida; family Onchocercidae; genus Loa; species Loa loa. The sequence goes on from NW_018108192.1 coordinate 334,827, forward strand.
GGAAGTTTTCGTTTCATAATTGGAAGTGTTGCTTCCTACTGTTATAATTTAGTGTTTTGTTAATTTGCAGATCTCACAAATCAGACGTAAAGTTCCAGTTCGAATTTTAATTTCGTGTTTTTTAAATTTATATGTTCCTTTTGACTGTTCTCTGCTGGACTCTCCATCAAACCCTTCCGTAAAAGCTAGGTAAGAAATATTTTCAATCTTTATTAAATTTGCATAAGTGTTTCGACTCTTGTAACAAAACTTTTTCATTTGTAGATTATCAAAGCACCTCTAATTTTTTTCAGGATGTTTCATATTTTTTTCTTTATGTTCAAATTTCCATTAAATTTACACTCATCCATTCCATGTCAACTATTTTTAATACAAAATCCCCTTGTTGACCATATACGGTTTAGACTCGTAGAGATAGTAAATTTTTTGAAATTTTTACAGTAGTTTTTTGCAATGTCGTACATGATAAAGTCAGACCTCATGGTTTCTGCTTACTAACTATCAACAGCTCCAGCTGAGAGAATAACACATATTATTGAGCGTTTTTTTTATTAATGATTTGTCTTAGCTGATGTTGCTTAACATGAACTTCGTGTGGGATAAATTAGAAAACACTACTTTTGAAGGGAAAGAATCAGAAAAAGAGGGATGAAATGTACGATGTGTTTAAAATAATATATTTCTCATTACTATGAATATACGAAAAATGGAGCTGTAAATGATATTCTAAAATTCCCGTCTTCAGATTTTCGACATTTGTACATTTGTAGCTCTTGATTTTCTCTGATCTACTGATTACACTTGGTTCACTTTGCATTTGTTAAACTTATTCATAATAAGTTCCTGTGATCTTTTCCTGTGATTTTCGCGATGCGTTATTTCATATTACCCCCCCGACATTATGCCAGTTAAATTAGTTTTTAGTTGTTTGATTTGTGTATCGACCAGACCAGCACTCACACCGTTCTGTGTAGAAGATTAGTTTTTGCGGAAAACTAGTAAAGCTTTATCGAAATCAGTCTCTTTGAGTTAGATATGATCCTTAATTCATTTTCTCCTGCAGTTTCATTGTTTTAGAATAATTTGATTTATGCCGAGATACAATTCATATAGTTTTTCAAATTTCACATTGACTTTCATGAAAAGAATTCTAACATGGGAAAATTTTTATAAACTCAAGTTTTTGGTTGCTTTATTCGCCGAATTCTTGAAAAGATTTACGTATGGTAGTTAAAGTCATCTTCATATGATTGTCGGCCCCCTTCTCCTACTTCCATTTATTATAAGAAATGAGACCATTTTAATATTCCCTTTTTAGAAAAAAAGAAAGACAGTTCGACCAATTTGATTCTTACCTCGTCCTTTTTTCTCATTGCTATCAAAATTTTTCCCTCCATCACAGGTTTCACTTTGTTTTAATTTTAGTAAATAATACAGAGCACATTAAATGATAACACATAGAAAGCAGCTGATTAGACTGATGACTGCAATAAATCGTTTGCTGACTTATCTGAACGTTTCGAGTGGGGATTTTGACCACTGACTGAGTATTAATGAATCAGCCAAGATTTAGTGGATCACTTTTAGCAAGCAAGTGAAGGGGAAACAGTTAAGTAGTAATTACGCCATTGTTATAATTAATAGCACATTTTTAGCAGTTTTCAGAACCTATTGTTGTGTTTTCTTTAAAACTATCTAGCGTAATATTTGACTTCAAGTGCATCCCAAATGAACCAGAGGATTAACTCCTACTTTAAGCTGAAATCTATTTGAATTACTGAACTAGACAGAGCTATTTCTGATTTTTTCCAATGGAGATTTCTAAGACAAGTGGTTATAACATTTTCTGCATATAATTCAACTATTTCTGAACTATTTTACAGCAGAGATTCTGAAAACTATATATATGCATTTGAAGGTTTGCTTCCTCCTTGATCGAAAATTATGGTGTTCCTTTCCAAAAAAGTGAAATTACGTTTATAGTTTTGCTAAAAATTTTGAATTCACTCGGGAAAGATGATTAAGCATGATCACTTAGTTTTTTTATTTTTGGTCTAAGATTTAAAAGTATTTAACAATCCTTGGAGTGGGCATTTAATTGTTTCGATATATTTGTAGGGAAAATCAAGGTTTGTGGACCGAAATTTTATTGATAAATCGGCATAAAAATACAGTAAATCTAGTCGTTCTATTCATAATTTAGTTGGTCCTTCTTAACCTTATTCCTTCGATCTTGTTCGTGTTCCTGGTCCTGCCGCTGAGATAGTATCTCAGACCTTCGTCTCGTTGAGTAGCTGTAGCTGTTCAATTATTTGCTTGATCTTGTATCCATTGAATCGATGGTTAATCTCGTTGCTACACGATTCATGACAGCGTTGAATAAATCGATCCGAAACAGTTAATTGATGACAGTGAACACATCTACTTCCATAGCTACTTTCCCTACAATTTTTTCCTTTTTCATGGCCTTAATTATATGAACAATGGAATATAGACAATTTCCAGTGTGGCAGAAAGGGTTAGTTTTTCAGCTACATATGGACAGGAGGCTCGTGATACTCAGGAATAGAATAAACTGTTAAATGCCAATTTTAATTTCATTACAAAATCTACCACAAAATATTACAAAATCTTCTTATTCCTGATATCTTCTTTAGGTGAAAAAAAATGATTATAAATTAACGTTCGAGGATAGCGGCCAATGGACAAGTGGCAATTTCACTACATGGGGACGCATTCGAAGTACAGAGCCGTTGGACGAAAAAACGAATAGTTTGCCTGAATTGAGCAACAATCTGAAAGCAGCAACAAGCGAACAGCAACGACCGTCGAGTTTGGTTGCGACTTTTGTTGAACGACAGCCCGATTATGATTACCCAGATCTTTATGTGGGTGAGCTACATTTCATGTTTCATTTACTGCTTCTATTTTGCTTGTATATAAAAATAAGCTGATAATAAATCTGTGTATCACTTGTATATATGTTGAAAAAGAAGCTAATTATAAAAGGATAAATCTATAAGATTGTCCTGCAGGATGCCTCCATTGTCCGTGTCCTTTTTATCTATCCATGTGCCTTTGACTATAATATCATTAATGCAAAGTTTTTAAATCATTTTCGGTGTAAGAGAAAAGCTGCAGCTGAAGACGGAATGTAGTTGTTGCCATTCTTTTCTGTATTGCCTAATATATCAGCATTTCAAATATGTCACTCATTTTGCCGTAACGAGAAGAAAGCATCCATTTTAAAAATCTAATGCAAAAAGTTTCAGGCGGTGGGCGTTATGTAGATGTTAATGATAACGAAATCGGTTTTATATCGCAAAGTTCGGCAGCTGTGCAACGGGCGGACCGTTGGCGTGCTGCAAATCGTTTACCACCAAACCCTCCAATGAAACCTCGACGGACATTTGCGGACTTTCAAGCAACTCGATCGCCACATCTCGACTTTATGGTCTTGAACCACAATGTCAGTTCATTTACAAAATTAACATTTCTTTTAGGCAGTTTTCCGTATTTCCAAGAATTTCTAAGCTGTCCAGGTTTCTTTCACAGTTGTTTCTTTAGTCTCAACGGATTATTTTTTCCTTTTCCAAACTTTCCGGTTTCCTCACATTTGCATTATCTCTGTTTGCTGTTTTGTATGCGTTAAATATTTATGCGTACCCAAATGTCTTACGAATTGTTCTGTGTCGAAAGATTTGTGCTATGCACTTTGTGATTTTTTTGCACTACAATTCAGTAACATAGAAATAGTGCTAGAAATAAATTTATAAAATCAGAGATTAGAAAAGAAAAGTTATAGTTTCTGTCTTTATCGAAATTAACTGAAAGAATTTCAGGCGTAAGAAAAGGGAAGGTATTAATCGTGGATTTGGATAATGATAGAAGTGACCCAATTGACTTACGATTTTTATCTTTGTTCCTATATATTGAGTACTCTTTCTTTTCATCTGTTTTTCAGCGCGTCAGTCTATGTCATTTCTTATCAGGCGTTGGTCATCAGTATTAGGAGGAATTGAACATTCATAGAACAGTTTCGTTCCCACGAGTAGTTTCCATTTTTTTTTTTTTTTTCTATATAATGGTTTTGTTTGTATAGCTAACTGACTGAAAAATTCAAAAAGAATTCAAAAATTCGAAGAGTTTTTGCAATTTGGATATCAAGTTTTTGTTGGATATCAGTACTTATTCTACGTAAACTTTTTGAGGTAAATGCCTCTTTATTTCAAGAAAGGTTGTGGGGAGAAAATAGAATCGAAATACACTTTTCACTCCATGTTCCCTGGCTCAAATCCTTCCTAGTAATATTGTAAGGGAATCGGAATGCGCTTGTGAATCAGTTCATCAGGATTTGTGATTTTTTGTCGGAATGTATATTCCAGTCAACAATCATATTAGAATAGTCTTGTATAGAATCATAACAGAGAAGTGAGGACTGAATTTTATCAGTCTTCTACATTTTTAGCGTATTTCTTACTAGTGATGTAAGACTACTGTTCTAAGAAAATGTTGAGTATTATCTCTACTTTATTACATTTGTTCTACGTACTAAGGCTTTTTCCATATCCAAAGCGATGAGGTCGATACTCGAAGTTCGTGCAGATTGCGTAGTCAATAGTTTTTTCTTTTCCGGTTATATCTGAAGGGAACTATGAGAAAATTATGCTTCCCGATCATTATTTCATGACAAAATGAAGGCATTTTAGATTTTGTTGAGAAATCTCGATAAATTTCTCCATGTAATTCCATATTTCCGTTGGTCAGTTTGATTATTTCTTTTTTATCCAGTGAAAACCCCAAAACTCATATTGTGTAAAATGTGTAATATCAGTTATATCAACATTATTGTTTGCTTAATTTAGAACCATCTGGATCGCAATAATTTGAAATCGTCTGATCTCATTCCTTTCTGTTCTCTCTTGATTGTCCATTCATCTTGCTAAACTTCAACCCTTTCTGTTTTCGTTTGTAAATTACTGGTTTAAGAAGTTTAATTATTTTTTTCCTGAGATTTTTGAGATGCCATTGATACTATTGGTTTAACGAAGCCGTGTATACAGGGCTTCATTAATGGAATACATATCGAGCTGTTGGTTCTTACATTCAAACTAGATATTACTCGCACTTGCTTAGCTTAAGCTGTCAATAGGCCATAATTCTCATAATTTTGGGATTTCACCAGCGGATATAAATTACAAGAAAATTTTTACAGATGCCAAGTTTATGTCAGTCATCCATGTCAATAAATGAAATCATGGATAAATTGAAAGAAGGAGTGTTAGAGGATGAAAAATTTGATTTCTCATTGTTTAACGTTCTGGAGAAACGAGGCCCCGATTCTGGGCTGGGTAGCAGTGCTACAGCGAGCAGTGGCCCGTCACATATTGAGGATTGGCCATCGTTAGCTCTCCTTTTGCCCAAGTAAGTCTTTTCTTACAAACTTCTGCAGTGAAAGGAAAGAAATAGGGGCAAGGCAGGTTCTGCAGCATATGTTGATACTGCAGAAAGAATGACAAACCTTTGCTAGGACTATTGTTCATATTGCATTCGCTGGTGGAATTTGCAATACTCTATGTAAGACTGTTGCACTTCATAACATGGTATTGGAAAGAAGTGGCTTTGTTTATCTGTTCATAAATTTCCAAATCATTTTTTTTCAGACATGTTGCCGAGGCTTGTTCATTTTTCAAAGCAAATAGTCAGTTATTAACAGGATCAAATAATATTGAACGAATAATACCACGGAGGAACGAAACATGCCGAACATGTTTCAATGCTAGGAAAAGGCTCCATCCGCCTGTTTGGGCTCAGCCTGCTAAAACGCGACATGTTCTTTATGACTGCGTCATGAGTGAGGTTACTTCTTCACTATTTTTATATCCGGATTTGTGTTTTTGACTTTATTGGATCTATCTTTTTAATGCATCACAGGGAAAACTGCATGCGATTCACCCTTCTTTGCTTTGTATTTTCAACTGTCAAATTATAATTTATAAATCATATGAATGTTATTACGAGCATCAAAAGCCACTACGATTGTATGTTATCTGATTTACAGTGTTCTTATCAGAAAAGGCCATCTCGACTGGTACAGTGGAAACCTCATTTTGAGAGCCTTAGCCTAATTTCGTCTACACATGTCTTTCGGAACGATTGTAGTTATTTCTGAGTAACTATGCGAAAGTCGGCATCAATCAGCAACCTCGATTTGCAGATTGTTGATCGAAGTTCCTCAGCTCAAGATCGGTTTACGTCGCTTGGTCAACTGAGATTGCGAGCACAAGAGTTAAGCATTGTTGGTCTACCCATTTATAATGCCAAGAGAAAGCTCGTCGAAAAGGTTATTTAACCGAAAATTCGATTAATCAATTGATTTAGAGAAAAGTTGCAATCAAATTCATCTATTTACAATTAAATTCTAGTTTTGTTTTTCCTATTTAAGACAGCAAGAGGGAAGTCAACCGAAAATTATTCTCTTCATGTAAGTAATTTGAAGTGAGCCAGATTATTTTCTATTTTTCATAGTAAGATTTTGTCCTTTCTTTTATCAGATTTCATATGTAGGTCGTAGAAGGAGTAGCTGAAGTGGCACGAGGAGGTTCATCAACAAATCTCTGTTCCACATTGGAGATGCTGCTCGCTGATGGCCTAAAAATTAAACATCCTTGGGATATGATTGTTACTGTCACAGCACCTGGTATACCTTTGATTTGCAAAAATTTCAAGTTCCAATTGATTTCAAATTTCGAGAAAGAATATTTGTAAACTTTCAAGGATATTTTAGGTCCAGCAACGAACAATGTGTATTCACTGGTGAATAAGTTGGATAAAAGCGAGAAGCCTTTAAATTCTCGTGTTGAAACTTTCTTCAACGAATTGATAAAGTAAATTTTCCAAGTTTAATTTTAGAAAGAGTCAGGTCTTTCCCTAACGTTTACTGAGGTGATGCCTTTATTCGGTGCTTCCACTTCGTTTTATTCTTTTTGGTGTGACCCTATGATACATTAACTGGTATGGTCCTACTGAAGAATTATTTCAACGAGCTAAGTATCGCCCACTTCGGTTTCAGCGGGTGTGAGAAGGCTTGAACGCCTAAAAGCAACCTCATTTTTGTTAAAGAATTTTATGAATTCGATTTTTTTCAGATTAGGATCAGTTGATTGCTGGATGTGCTATGTGGTGCTAAAGGAGAATGTATTGGCGAGAATTTACTCTGACGGCGCTTTCATGTTACGGGCAAGTACTGCATATCGAAGTTTGTTATGGCGGCTACTAGAGAATTTGGAGCTGATCACACTTCTTGAGCATCGACCCTCGAGCAATTTTTCAATTCAGGAGTGGCCCAATACGATACTGTTGGAGGCTTCACGCCTTGCCAGTGATTCACGAGTGCCGAAAAGCTCCTCAATGCCTGCCCGTTTGTCAAATCAAAAACCAAACACTTACAGTGACGGCAGTCACACTAATTCAATACACTTCGTCTGTTCGAACAATGTACAATTACTGCGGCGAAGCCGAATTCCGCTACTCACTCAGCGTCCGGTGCGAACGAAATCAAACATTGAAGCTTGTTCTAATCGTTCCTCAAGATCGTCATCACGCGATGAAGCTACTTCAGCTATTGCAACGCCTCTATGTCAGCAGTTGCATTCGTACGGTGGCATCGATGCGGGTTGCTGCCTAGTGTCAGCCATTGATGACTTCAATGAACCCGGCATGCTCGAAGTATCAAGAGGCGAACGATTACGCATTTTAACAACGAGAGGTCAATTGGCGCGATGCCGTCGCTTGCGGCCACGTCATGATCGCGTTCTGCAGGGTTTGGTACCAACTTCCAATCTCACTGTTAATGGTTTCTAGTCATGTTTACCCCCTCCTCGCTGTTCTCATTGTTTCGTACATTGCTGATAAAAGTCTTCGTCTGAATTGTTTTGCGTGTGCGTACATCACATCTGGTGTAATTTCCGTATTTTTATGTGACATAATCTTATTTTTTAAAAATGTATTCCTCTAGAAAATCTGCATTTTCAAACTACGGACTCCAATCACATCGTATTCAAACAAAAATGTGTGCTAAAAGTAATTTGAATATTTCGAAGCATAAAGGCTATTTAGTCCTGTGCAGCTAGCAATGCGAGTAACGGGTATTATTTTCGTTAAATAATCACTCTTTATGTAGTCGACTACTTTTAATGATACCATTATTTGTACATTCATTATATCTACTTGCAATACATCCCATACTGTTGTATTTTATTCAATAAATAATGCCAAATATAGTCATGTTCTCCCATTTGCTTATAAAATATCAAAGTGAATTTACTAAAAGTAGGTGCGTGTCACCTGTTAACGTTCATTGTGAGTACTACGCCTTTCAAGTTCATTCTCTTCATACATTGGCACCATTTTGCTTGATTGTTGTCCAACTGCAGAATTACCAGCAACTTTCACGTCATAATAACGCATAAGATTACCGAGTACTTAGTTCCTATATACCTCTTGTCAACTCCCTCATAAAACAAGCGAACGCAGAGATGTCCCCGCAACCTCTTTGCGCAATAAAACCGCAACCTCTGAATCCACAGCAAAGTTTTGCAAGTATTATGGGAAAACAAACACGAGATTAAACACAATAGATGTACAACCGTTCTGTAGAAAAAGATTCTAATTTATTCCACAGGATAAATCAAATGCGAAAGATGCGCAACACTCAAGCACACTACAGAGAGCGTAACACGCACAACCAACGCATGACAGGAATCTACTAAACAATTCATTATCTCCCTACAGTTCCCTTTACTTGACATTTGCAACTGGAAAAAGACCAATATATAAGGAAACATGATTCGCGAGTGATGGGTGGAGCAGACCGTACCCTAACATATACAGCTGAGATGTTCTTACTTGCTCTACTTCACATGGCACTTCTTCCAATCAACGAGAGTAACTGTCCGAATCTTTAACTCATTTCGAAAGCAACAGATACGATAAAAAGCGTCAGTCCTGGCGTCATTTTTTCTGGTCTAAACACAAAAAAGCAGAGAATCAATTCACTTCAAAGAATAAGACCATCTCATATATTACATGAACCTACTGAGAAATTAACATTATTTTGACTACTTTTAATATAAACAGTTCATTAATTCTCTTCTTTAGCGATTAAAATCGAAACAGCTTCAGTCCTTTGTATTAAGTGTCGCCTAAAGGCAGTAATATGAAAATTTAAGATAATCTGTGCTTCTCTCGTTCAGATTCGTGTCATATCTATTTGACCACTTGAACATCATCATTCAGAACAGGATGGTCGAGAGCTCAACAACGATCGGCAGAAGCAGTTACTCTCACAAATGTTATAAAGGAGTCATGATCTTCCTAGATGGCTGGTATTTCAGCTTTCGCATAATATCTCATTCGAAAAAAAATTCTATTACAGGATTATTAAATCAATTAAATAAAAAAAAAAGAAACATGCACAGCACATACATTCGAAAAAAAAAACACACAGCTCCTCGTCTTCAATAACATAATAAAAGCAAAATATTAAGTAAAATTAATACTTAATCAGTAACGACGATTGTATTTATCATAAGAATCGTATTTATCATACTTATCATAAGTTGAAACATGTCCATGCGTATCAGTCATACCACCGCCTGACCAGTGATCATCTGCAATAACAAAATGGGTTATTAAATTTATTAAATGAAAGACAGGACGTTATGTAGTAAAGAGTCGGAACCATCAAAAGTAGCCGTCTCTTCTGTAAATAACACAAAAGAAAAAAAAATTTTTTTTTCAAAACAGAAGCACCTCTTGATGATGACCAATTACTGCTTCCCAAGCCGTGACTCCCATGGGCTTGAGAGGCAGGTGCGCCTGAAACCCATGCATCACCGTCATAGTCGCGCGATGATCCTACGTATGTCGAAGATGAACTTCCAACCGACCAGGATGTACCACCTCCCAAAGAACGAGAACTGGGGCCATAACCTAAAAAAAGAAATTAAGAGCGCACTCTAAGTATGTCAATATCAAAAATTTTTGGTTCACGAAACACATACTCTGCTCTCAGACACCACTCTCAAATTATTCTAGCCTGATCTCTCAAAGTATGGACGGCCTTGTGACTTTCTCCTGCCATCGGGTGGGGCAAAAAAATGGGAAAAAAAGTGCTATTTTTATGCAGTCACTTAACATGTGCTGTATCACAGCTTCAAATCTAATATTAAGATCGAAATAAAGAAATAACATTAACGTGAACAAGGACCAAAACTTGCATGTACCCACTTTAAACTCGTGTGTCTCAAAAAGTATGTAGTTTTACCAATTTAAATCGACATATATATCAATTTAGAAGACCAGGGAAAATTATGAATTGTAAAAAATTGTATACTATAGTTAGAAGCTGGGTGCGGAACTAATTTTTGTTTTGTGACTCAAAGATCACGTATTTTTTTAATCGCATTTTTGATCCATTTCTTCCAATAGGGATACATTATGCTTTCCTGAAGAGGGCTTTTCTGATTCAAGTACCGAGAAATGATATATGAAACTGTAGGGTTAAACTTAATATATCATATCAAATAATTGATTGGCCCTGATATAGCTAACTTGCTTCCGACTACATGGTGTGAAATACATTGGAAAAAAAAAAACAAACAAACCCGAATCTTTGTTATAAGAAGATGGTGCTACATCACGGGAATAAGTACTGGATGAGCTATACGTTCCTATGTCTCGGCTTCCATATCCAGTGTCACTGGAACGATGGCTGTTATAAGTTGTCGAATCGGGTCGATACGGATCACGTCCTGGAATTATCATTTATCCTTTTTTTTTTAAAATTATATTACACGAAAATGAAATAAAACTGATATGAATCCCTATGTAATACCAAAACCATCGATACAAAACTTACCCAGCTAAAATTGTTGTTTAAAGGAACTTAGATCGAGTAAAGTGCATAAAAAGTACCGTAACTGCTGGAAATTGTGGGATCACCACTACGTGAATATGAATGACTTTCACGACCATAACTGGGACCACTTTCACGAACGACGTTCGACGAACCATAGTCACGCGTACCTGAGATTTATTACATCAAACAAATTCATGAAATTCGTATATGAGCCCAAACCACAAAAGTGAAGCTGAGATGGGCTCCAAGCGATCAAAGGAAAGACAAATACTGGTTTGAAAAGAAAAAAGCAAAATAAAATAAAAAAAAAGGAAAAAACAACTAGGAATCAAATAAAACGATGAGATAAAAAGGGGTGTAATGAGACATAAATTATTTCAAAATCATGCTGAAGTACTATTAGCAAAGCATGTAATTTATAAAGCGATAAAAAAAACACATACTATGCCGGCTACGATCACGATTGCGCTCATGACTTCGTTCGCCAACAACACGCGATGAAGAGTGCGTGCTTACATGTCGTGATGAACTGTGTGCTTCTCGTCGATCCGGTAAAGAATTACGCGTAGAAGTGACACCACGATGCGATGACGATCGTTCCCGTGATCGCCTTGAATATTCGTTCCGCCTTTAAAAAAGGGAAATTGTTTGAAGCAATTTTCTATAATTCTCACGAAAGTATTGTCTTTGTGTTGGCTTTTTGCTCTAAGTGGTATCAGCATCACTATGCAAAGAAAAGCATGACGACTACCGCAAAGTTTTTGGTGTACCCAACTGTTTAGCACCTTCTCACTTAGACATCGAAATTCATCAGAAAAGAAATGAATGCGTAGTTAAAAGAAAATTCGCACCGAATCAAAACGTACTTCAATTCCTTTTCTGATTTGTACCTGGATGAATCCATATCACCGTATTCATGCGAGCGACGTGATGGTGGAGGCGCTCCTGAAGGTGACATCATTTGCACTGGTGTGGTGAGTGCAGCGATTTGGCGCAACTGTTGCAATTCGAGACGTTCCCGTTCAAACCGTTCACGTTCGAATTTCAGGCGCTCACGTTCACGTTGCAGTCTCAATTCTTGCTCCTTAAGTCGATGTTCTTCTTCCTTTTTACGCAACATTTCTATCATTTCACGCTTCGCCCATGAAGTAGGGGGCTCAACACGACGCGAGGAAACTTCACGGCGGACCATTCCGCGCAATATGCTACCACGACCAATACGACTCGAAAATGGTCGACTTCCCAAAGTCCTTCTTGAAGCAGCTGACGAATAACTAGGTTTACGAATTACATATGAGCGCCGCAAAGTGGAAGAAACTCGATCTGTTCGTTCAATTCTTTTACTGCTTCGAAACCGTGATGGCAGATGCGTGACCGAACGTTTGCTGCTGCTGAGCGTTGAGAACCTTGAGTCTGAAACAGTATAAACAAGTGCCCTACTTCTCATTTCGTCTTTTACACTGAATATTATAGCAGCGCACAGAAACTCCCTCGGCATGTGTTCACAGCTACAGAATCGTAATTTTCTGAGGCCCTCTTATCCCGGAAATACAATTTTCATGAGTGTCCAAAAAAACATTTTGGTCAGGAAAAACTTCATGAATGCGCCATTTGCACCTTTTCGGTAATGACTTTTCTTCAGTCTAAAAGCCAGGGAGCCACAACCTTCATCTGTTGCAAAAGAGTCGATTGTTTGGAAGGCATGATGATATTAAAAAGAAAGATCAACGCCCAAGCACATACCAGACAACCCCTCTCAGTAATGACAGCATCAAAAACTCCAAAAGTTTCTTATACTCCAGAATTAACAAAGTTTGGCTGCCAATTTCAGGAGCCTCAATCAAATTTGATCTCAAAATGATCATCTGCGTAAGGACCTCATCTCTCCGGTTGTTCAGCTTTCATACATAGAAAATTCTGTAAATATTACGTGTTGTGCTGGTAGACGGCGCTTTAACGGGTGATTTTTTCGTTTCCGACATTGCTTTCACTGCTTTCTGCTTTTCATTTCTTGTGGTATTGATTCCTTTACTGCCACTCGATGTACTACTTTTCGATTTGTCAGTGCTAGATGTATCTTTCTTCAATTTTTCGGCTGCCTTAGTGGTTGATAATTTCTCTTCTCCACTTTTCGAACAGGTATCGAAAGTAGCAGCGGACTTTCCGCTTTTGACGTCACCTGTCACGTTACATGCCGGTTTCTTGGGTATCGACTTAACAATAGGCATGTTGCAACGATCCGCCTAAATTTGTAAAATTTTGTACCATAAGGGCTTTGATAAAGCATTCTGCCCTCGTGAATTATCAACTCTGGCGTTCCGATGGATATCTCGATGTTTGTAGTTACATGAAGACAATGCTACTGTAACATTTTTGATTACGAACATTCAACTTTCTACTAAAAAACAGGACGGAGAGCAAATTATTGATTTCTGGTGATTGTTCGTAACAGCCTACATAAGCACGCACTGATCCAAATGTAACAGTTAGTTTTGTCCTCGAATTAAACATCTGTGCCATGCAGCAGGGTGATTTTCGATAATCAAAAACACTTCATTTCTGATTTTAAAGCAAACCACAGCATTTGCATATGAATCTGAAATCGTTTGTCACCTACTTACGTGGAACAAGAGAATTCAAAAAAAACATACTCGTTCCACTGTAATCGGGCGTCCTTTGATATTTGTTTTATGAAGTTTTTGAATGCAGAGGTCAGCTGCAGCAGAATCGACCATGGTGACAAATCCAAAGCATGCATTCGATGGCTGCTGTCGTCTCGTGAAGATTTTAGCGGTTAGCACACGGCCGTACTTCGCAAACAATGCCTAAAAACGCAAATTTAAAAATGTTTTCGATATATTTGATCGATTTACTTCCAGGAACCAACATATTCAGTACAGTTACATGGAACAAACAAATAATAAATGATAAAGCAAGCTCTATTCAAAATGATCCGCTAAAAAAAAACAAACGGAGAAAATCGAGAGACAAGTGTAAGGTTGATCTATTTCTTGTGCACATAAGTTTTTAAAAAAGGAAATAAAACTTGAAACGTCTCAGAATACCTTCAAATCAGCAGCTTTTGTGTTTGGACTGATACCTTTGATCCACAAAGAATTGTCGGACTTTTTAAGCATGGATGTCGCTGCGTGTGGAGCACCATCAATATGTTCCACTGGTGTAGATGCTACGGTTTCGACAGTCGACTTAAACAAATTTTCGCCGTCTTTAGAAACTTTCACTTCGACTTTTTCAGCTGTCTTACTTTCATTCTCTTTTTCTGTCATTTTGCTTCCAGTTTCTTTGCACTCCTCTGTTTCGCCTTCCTCCTCATTGATCTACAAAATTTTCTTGGACCTTTCCATAACCAAATCAAAGCGACTTGTCTGTTATCTAAATTCACATCCACAAAATGACTCTTTGAAAATTTTAAAATCCATGTTCTGAAACATTATTTGGTAGAATAGCGTAAGACTAGACACAGAAGCCATCAATAATGAAACAAGAACAAAATACCTGATCTGGCATTCTATCTGGCATTTCCTCATCTTCGTAGTTAACTTCATCTGCAATTTCTTTAACTATTTCCTCTTCTTCCGGTTGTTTAGTTTCCACTACTTCTTTGACAATGGAGGTATCTTCAACAACTTCATTTACTTCCATTCGTCCTTCGATAAGTTCATTTATACTGCGATCTTCTAAAAATTTACTGCAGCAGTAAAATATAGCTTAATATTAAAAAGTAGGCATAAATTCTGAACGCTCCAGAATATGCATTTTTAAGCATGGGACCGTTTTCAATGCGATAAGCTAAAAATTAAATAGAAAGTAATGATAATAATAAAGAGAAAAATAAGTTTAAACAAAAACTGAAACCTCGTTTTATGGTTGAAGTTTCTTCCATTTGATTGTGTTTTACTTTTTTACCTTCCACCAGTTCTTCGGATGATTCTTTTGCTGTCGTCAAATGATCCGCTTTTTCAACCGCACCATTACTGTCTTCAAATTCGGTAATTATGCCGATTGCAGTATCCGGTTCACTTGGACCTTCCCTTTTTATTTCCTGCTGCTCGTTTTCGTCATGACCGTTGGAGACTTCAATTCCGTGTTCAGAGAGAGCTAAAAGAAAAGTAAATGTGGTAGAATCATGGGAATAATCAGAAGGGAAAGTTGATTACAGGTATTAAAAGCAAATGATTATTAACGAAAATGAAGAATGATAAGCTCTAACTCCCGTGAGTGCTACAGTTGAACTGACTTTCTCTCAGTGTCTCGCTGAAGGAACTTTTCGAGGGAGTGGTCAGAGATTTGCCATATTCATTAACGACAAACTTGTAAATCTTTGGATCGTGTCCTTCTTCTCGAAGTGCCTTGAAATGAAACAACTTATGAAACAACACTTATGCAAAGAAGTCAGACAGTGATAAGTGAAATTTATAAAGGCACGCCTGACACTCTTCGGAATGAAAACTGATGTTTGTGGTATGTGGTATACTTGAACAAAATTATTGTTTTATTACAACAAGGTTATAAAAAGCTATTTCGTTGTTATAACTCAATATATTAGTTTGCTTTGTGTAGTTATGGCTTGCTCAGGAAGTTTACTTTCAATTTGTTGGCGGTTTATTAATGTAACCTAATACTTCAAACGAAGTGGTAGTATATTTGCCGACTCTATGCATAATGTTTACTATACTCAAAATCGATATTCGTATGTATCTCATCTTTGTTGCTTGCAACAAAGATACATATGGATTTGATGCAGCATCTTTCAATGCCGCACTGTCGCAGCAGCAATACATTAATCTCTTAAAAGACGTTCACGATGTCAAACACAAAAAGTCATTCTAGCTGTAACTTGGCTTTGGGTGATTTGTAATACCTAACTTCAAACGACAATAATACAGCCTAATGGTCAAGCTGATTCTGTCTATGAATTGAAATATAAAGCATTGTGCATCGTTCATTTCAACTCAAAAAATATTAGGACCAAAAAATTCCGCCCTTTTTGTAAATGCAGAAACAAACCTCCTCTAAGCGTTCTACCAATGCTAGTTTGATCCCACTTTTGTCTAGTCCACGCTTTTCTAATTCTTGCTTAAGCTCGAAAACACGCAGCTCACTAAGTGTCATCGTTTTGCTTTGTGATGCTGCAACTGGTGTTGCTGCCATTTTCGATGGCTGAAAGAAGCTGAAAAACCGAAGATGAGTCAACTCTGATGCAAAAGAAAACCCACGTGAATCATGAAAATGGTAGGACGAAAAGACCAGCTGTAACCAGTGACAATAAATAAAAATTCTGGAAACAAGTATGATGCTTGTATTTAGAACATATCCATCAAATCGAATTCATAGGTGCCGGATCACTTCTTCCTTTTTTTCTTTAAATTTGTGAAATCTTAATAGAGTGGAGCAGAGAATTTCAGCATCTAATTTATACTTGTCTACAAAAATTTTCACCCTTCCAACCTATCCTAACCATAATATTAATCTGTACACTTGGTTACTATGCTGAGGATATCTATTCCGCTTCAATTTCTTCATTTCCTTTAGTTATTCGATTCAAACTACTTTTGTTACTTCGAAAAAACATTGGTAGAGAAAGGAGAATTAGTGAAAATTTAACTTCATACAATAATCACCGGAGTTGCGGAGTTGCCGATTATAGCCTACAACAAATTACCACAACTCACATTCTATGACTCGTCAATGCATTTATCCATTCATGGTAACCATTGTACATTCATTACTAATTGCTTTAACGATAACAACGTATGATGAAAACATATGAACCTGACTTCACTAATTCATACGAATGGATAAACATGCCAACGAAGAAATTACAATACATTAAAGGGTATAACAAGATGAATCATACCAAACATCACTATATCCAAGTGTCAGGCATTCCCACATCAACCCCCCCTCCCAAGCCTACAACTGACTAGTCCAATAGTAATCAGGAATCATTCATCACACAGCAAACACAAACCGACACAGTAACATCAATAGTCCGTGTAAAACAAAGATTGTTTGTTACAGCTCTATAATGGCTTTTTTCATCTCCACTCGTATTGATTAAAGCCGGGACATAGTCGATCATGGCATAGCGGGAACAAAGTCGTTTGCGGAAGATAGGATTTTGCAAGTGACATTCAATATGTTGAGTAACTGCTTGAATGAAAGAGATTTTCTTCAGTAAGAAAATTTCATGAGATCAAAATGTAATTATATATTTGCAGAAGGCCTACATAAAGGAAATGATCGTTCATGGTCAACAGGTACAGCTTATTTGTTACCATTTTACAAAACACACGTTCACTGTCCCTTCAATATATTAGTCGGAAAAAGTCTCTGCTTGTCAAGCGTAACACGTAATCTGCGTTGGCTCACAATAATAAGGAGCACACAAAGAGAAGACGTGAACGAAGGAACATGCGTTTTTAACGAGGAGAATTTCTATCAAAATGATGGGAACAACGATGGTAATTACATCGTCAAACAATAAAACCGATGAAGCTCACATCTTATCTAAGTAAGACAGTATATTGCTTATTTTTATTAAGGTTATATTTTATATTAAGGTTATACATTAGGCTTATTTTATTAACATTATTTTAACCTTATAACTTCAGGATGTCCTGGTTCTTTAGGATATACGCATTGCCCTTCATCAAGTATGACATTGAAATAAGATCAAATCCTTTTAGGTGTTGATCCTAACAATTTCTAAAAAGATCCTCTGTCTCATGATACCAATTATAAGGAGTAAAAATACGGCTCATATCCCCTAAGATAACATTCGTAATAATTAAGAATACAATATTATTGGTATTAGTGCCAAATTCACTCGTCAAATATTCAGTGTTTTACTGCTTATCAGAGCTTTAAATTTGATGAGCATAACGTTTTCTAACATCTTTTGTCATTACCACACAACATTAATCGATTTCCAAAGTAATGAGCCTAAAAGCATATTGTACAAACTTGAAACAAATTATCTAATGTAAGATTTATAAAGACTGAACTCATGAGAGAATCTGAAAACTTGAAATATACAACTTGAAGATGCAATAATAGAAGAACAAGTCAAACAATTCACTTAATGATGATTACAGTGATTATTACAGCAGTCGAACGATGTCGACTTGAAGTAATGCTAATAATAAAATCAAATGAGTAGATGGAGATATAATGAACACAAAAGGAACAAATTAAGCTTCGAAATTGTTCATGTTAGACTTAATGCTTTTTAAATGAACTGTAAAATAAGTTTTATCAGCTATAAGTGTTGTTGGCCGACTCTATTTAAGGGAAGTTACGTTTCCGAGACCAAGTTCCACATTATCGCTAAAGTTTTTTCAGAAGCACTCACTAATCAAACTTCTACCCCAAAGAAGGAGAACGGAACTACATATTCCCTAATATCCTCATAAATCAAGCGCTAATGGAAAATATTATCGAACGCCTGACGTCTCGAACCGTAATGTGACAAATTGTAAGTCTTCAGCAGATCTTCATAAACATATGCAGAATGAAAAAAGTTGAAATGAATGTGTGAGTCAGTCAACAACTGAAATTAAGGAACTACTTTGTAATACACCAAAGAAATGATTAATTACCAACACTCCTATCTGTAAAGTAGCCGAAGGTTTATCTTTTTGCCACAATCTGGCCAAGCAGATTAGTTAATGATAAGGGTTTGTCGTTTTTAAAGAATAAGGGATTGGCTTTTCGAAAATTGCTTCAACTTTTCAGTAAAACTTTTTAGTCCTCATTAAATTTACACTGTAAAAAAATATGTAATCAGCTCTTTAGTCTGTTCAGCGTTATTTCCTCCAACAACTTTCAATTCGCACCCTTCAAAGTGGCAAGAAAATTTAGAAAAATTCATTTGCTTAAAGTTTTCCAATTAAAACTGTACACCACAATTAGTAAGCAGACTAGGTATGGACTAATCATTACAGAGATAACACAACAACTGCAACATTTCTGATATTTTCTATTTTTGACAGTGAAAAGAGGGAGTAAACGAAATTAAAATCTAAATTTATGCATCGAAAAGGCAAGATGCAGTTGTGGCAAAAGAATGGAGTTAATAGAAGGTCAGACCTTATACTGTACTTATTATTAAAAGATCGTTATATATTATATGTCAAAGCTCACAATATAAAGGACTGGTATAAAGCGGAAAACTGATATAAATTTTCAGAAAAAAGCATTGAGGAGACCTTTAAGTCAACAACCAGTTCATCTTTCAACATCATTTACATATTACATGGTTATCGTAACAAGTCTACATATGTTTTATCTGTTTTTCATGGATTTACAACAATGATTAATGGAAGATTCAAAATCAATAAAATTCAGCGGCAAGACGATACGAATGATAGTGAACGCAGTGATAGTCCTAGTAATGAAAATGCTCCAAATCACATATAAGGTATAACACAAGGCAAATCATAAAACCGACTGCTGAAAAAATAGGATAAGCGAAGCAAATAATCTGTTTGTAGCCTATTTTATTTAAATGACAACTGAACTCAAAACTGACAGAAATTTAAGGAGGCCTTTTCTGTTATGGAATCTGATAGCCTCACATTTTCGCTTTCCTTCTCTGCAAACTTTTATCATGCTGTTTAATTTTCAAAAAAAAAAATAACTGAGATATAAAGATACATTCACTAGAGTATAAAAGAGCATAAAAGAGCAAAAATTCGACCACATATTCGAATTTGCAACAAGCATATAAACAACAAATTGCACTTGCTTATTTATCTTCGCACTTCTCATTCCTTTCTCCTGCTTCAGGTTCTTCAACAGAAAGAACAAATTTAGTAATAACATCCGTAAATTCATAGGGTTTTTCGGCATGAACCCAATGTGCTGCATTAGGAATTACGGAAAATTGTGTATTTGGAAAATGCTTCAAAATTAGAGAATGATCATTAGGCGTAACATATTTTGAAATACCGCCCGAAACAAACAAGCATCTTCCATTATACATACCCTTATTCTCTATACCAGAGCTATCACTAATTTCTCGAATATGACATTCAATGGAGTCCAAATTTAACCGCCAACTATACGTGCGTTGATCTGTAGATACCAAATTTGTCAACAAAAATAGCCGTGTCATTCTATCGGTAATTGTTGTCGCCAGTTGTTGTTCAATTTTAACACGATCACAAGTCAAGTCGGTAGATTTCATAGCTTCGATGATTCTTGAAAAAGATTCAGAAAAATTGTATGCCTTTGGAGCTATGTCTTCTACAATCAGCGATTTCAGCCGTACGTCGCTATCGTCCATCAAGGCAACACGCATAGCTGTTTTGCCACCCATTGAATGACCAAGAAGATGAACTTTTGAAAATCCTCCTATCTGTTGAGGCAATACTTCGTCGATAAAGTTTCGCACGTCATCTGCCATCTCAGCGTAAGTCATTGCAGGATGCCACGGGGAATCGCCTGAAAAATGATACGCCATTATTAATCAGTAACTAT
This sequence comes from Loa loa, assembly GCF_000183805.2. Taxonomy (NCBI): domain Eukaryota; kingdom Metazoa; phylum Nematoda; class Chromadorea; order Rhabditida; family Onchocercidae; genus Loa; species Loa loa. The sequence continues at coordinate 355,252 of NW_018108192.1, forward strand.
ACAATGATAACTTCTACTCGTCCAAGATAGTGCTCCTGTTATGAAGAGAATTTGTTCTAAATATAAATGAGACTACGGAAAGTTACACGCCAGGAGAGATGTCATTTAATTAAAGGAACTAAATGAAAATAACCTATCAATTCTTCTACAGTTTACTGAAACGAAAAAAAAATTCTTTGGAAAACTTCATCGAGTGAAAATCAAATTGTAATTGTAAATTGTGGATTTTTGGACGTAGCGGAAATTGTAAAGAATTTAGAAATGATTGGTGACAATTGTCGTGAGAAAATAAAAGAAAGGGAGTTAAGAAGGTGAGGTAGATTGTTATTGTTCGTTGTAGAAGTTGTTATAATTTTAAAGAATGACTTACAGTGTATCGGTTCGTTTTGTGTTCGAAACGTACAACAGATTATCCTTTATTATCGTCTGGATACCAAATACAGTAAAGATAGGTTCAAATAATTCCAATTACAATAGAATGACTTCCAGGGTAAAGCCAGTAGAATAATGAGATTTTGTAAGGATTAATAGATTGGGAGAGAAAAATAAAGAGCGTTTGTGTGAACCTGAGTATCGACAGATGGGATTTTTGCAACAATGAATAATTCTTAGGTTTTCTTATGTTTATATAAGGAGTGCGTAAGGAGAAAGGAAAGAAATACGATGTTTAACAGATATTTAGAAATAAACATGTTGGATATAAACATGTTTATAAGATTAGATATTTCTACACTATGCCCATCCATGTTTATAAGATTCGTTGTCATCCAGATGTGCGCAAATCTCAACATCAGATAAAGCTTCTTTAGACGATTTGAAGATTAGATAGTTGACTCATGACCTTAGGCATGAGAGAGAAAAAACAGATGTAAATGGAAACTATTTGAATGAATAATTTCATGACACAATTATTTCGGTTTTTACGACAACAATTTCAATTCAATATTTCTAGCTGTTTGGATGTTTCCGCCAATAAGTGTATAAAATTCGTCCTGATAATCCTAATTTAGTGTATTTGCTTACCAAGCTGTTGTTCGGTCTTTGCCTCCAAGAATATAGCCCATACTTTCTTCGAAAAGATCTATTCCCTACTTTGCTTGCTTAAAATATACCTATCGACGTATAAAAGCCAGTATTAATCAAACGAGAGGAATGAAATATATCAGTTTCTGACTTATCAGAACCAAAAAAACTCAAACAAGCTAACGTAACTTGATACGTACATTTAACAGTAAATGTATTGATACTATTTTCGATTAGCATTTTAAAAATCAAATCTATTCGGGTAGACATTTAGTAAAGAGATTATTCTAATAGTAAATGAATTGATTGATATGTCTCATAAGTTTATTCCTATGCGATAAATATGCTGAAATCAATATTAAGTTAATGAGAACTTTTCCGCAAGCTTGAACTAAAATTAAGGTAATTGTGGCCAACATGACAATATGTTCGTCTTCAGCAATTCGTAAGGACAGCTCGATAAATTTTACTGCACCTTTAAAAATTTGTTTAGAAAGCTACAAATATTTATGTGACAGCACCAAAAAGCTTGTGGCCACAGTTAAAGTGTCAACCAAAAGGAACAAACTTATTTCACAAAAAAAGGGATAAATAAAAACAAAACTATTCCATAAATAAATAAAATTATTAGTAAAATAACCCTATTTTATAAGTAATATTATTTTACATAAAATTATTTCAGAAATAATTTTAACCAATGGCTCAATTCCCATTCCCAGCAAGAACTCATCAAAACTAACCGTGATTCCGTAAGTCCAATGTAAATATAACAGTTCTCAAAAGTTGATGCAGATTATTTGCAATCGATTTCCAATTCGTTTTATGTCCAAATAATCCATGTAAAATGACGATTGGTGATACTTGGCATTCGACCTCTGCTTGACTACCGAATTTTTCGAATGATAACGGAATGGGACGTGAAGACATTAGGCGGCAGATTTCTACTAACTGACTCCATTTGTACTGTCGCAATAAGTTACACATTCCTAATCCAACCATATTGTTTAGACTATTTTGTAGAATCAACAGTTTAGTTGCTCATACCTCAAATCGTATCATAATTGGATCCTTTTCAAGTTCAGTATTAAAAAGCAGCTAACACAAAAACAGCTAACCCAGAAGCAACTACCTCCCACCCTGCACTATTCACAACGATTCTCATCTTAAATGTAGTTTCCCTGTTATTCTAAGATTCAATCCAAACTTATATCATTTGATGGAGTTTTTCCAAATTCAGATCTTTCGATAAACAGTACATTCAAAGCAATACAGCAATGTTCTGAGAGAAAAAATATCAGTATTTGGAAGTTTATTTTTCACGTATATACTAAGTAATTGAAACCAGTGAAAAGTGAAATTCAACGAAAGAACTGCAACTAATAAAAACAGAAAGCACCCACTCATAATCATAAATCAAACAGAATACCGCAGAATTGTCAATTCTATAACTACCTTAAACATGTAAGATACATTGAAATGGATCGGAGACATCACATTAAGGACGCAGGATACTTCTAAGACAGCATTTCTCCGCCAAGTACAACTAGCTGCTTACAGACATCATTTCAACCTTACATTTCCGGATCTAATTTGAGCAAAAAAAAAAAAGACTAAATATTTGTTGAAAAAGCTTGCAATCCAAGCATAAAAGGATTACTTTGGCTGTACAATTTCCATAATCCTCTCCCTTCCTCTTTCTTTTCCGGTTCTATAATCTGAATTCATCGCCATAGTCAGACACCGTCATCTTATAAATACTATCTGCTACTCGTCATCTGAACCGTAAATACTCATTTAAGAAACCACTGACAATACATTTCAGTGACGACATTTCAGTATGATGTTTCTATTATTCAAATAGAACTTGGAAGTAAAAAGAAAAATGAAAAATTGAAGTTTTGAGAAAAACTGTTAAAAAGTAGCAGTGGTCAAATGGATGAAATCACTGGAAACTGGTGTGCATGACCTCAGCACTTGATAATCATGCGTAAATAATATTTATAAATACGTAAGCTGCTTGACACTAGTACAAATGAAATCCCGTATGGATCAGCTACACTTAAAATCATCGGATTTCAACAAAAAAATGATGTACATAATCCAATGGGAATACATTTTTCCTCCGAGAAATTTCTCATTTGTATATCTCTGAAAATTCAAATATCATAAAGCTAAAAAACAGAAATACAAATGTAGTATTAACACTCGTCCAGTGGACATTCGATCAAAAACATACAAAATGCAACAGTGCATACAAATTGTTACACTAAATTTACATTTAAATACTTGAATAGCTTTAGAGCAATCCTAGACAATAGGTATATGTTCATATTGTGCGTTTCTATTCAGGACCAATGTTTGCATAAATATTCCAAAACTTGACTAACTGCCAGTTTTCAAGTATTAAACTATGATACTTATATACTTATAAATTGCTGAATAAACGGTCTTTTTTTCAAGTTTTATACTCATCCTAAGATTTGAAACGACATTCATTTTCCTCTAATCTCGAGTGGTACGAAATGAAATCAAAACATATTTTTGCATAAAAAGTATAAATTCTAAGTTATTTCATAGCAACAGGTCGATGATTAACATCGGGCTCGAAGGGCAGGTGCCGTATTGTAGAAGAGCCTTCTTGACTGGCAATCGAATCAACAGGATGACCTGGAATTGTTACTGACATCGACGAGTCAGCTGCAGACAATTCATCAGCTAATGATCGATTGGAGCCGTTCCGTTGCAATACAGACAACAATTTGGGGTTTGTTGTAGCTAACTTCTGCAAAGTCAAGAAGTTTTTAAGAGCATTTAAATTTTTGAGAGCTCCAAGTTATTTAAAATCTTCTATAAATACTTCGGCAAATCACTGCCTTTCTCTCTCTGTCTTACTACATTACATCTATGACTCGTCTATACAATACAGCTAAGGTGGTTAAAATCAGGCAAGAGAGGTGATTAAAATTAGGTAGTTAAAAAAAAAAACAAAAATAAAAACGAAAATAACCTGCAGAACAGAAGCCGTAGTATGACTAAGAGCATTTTTCATTGGCGTATATTCACTCGACAAAGGAACATCAGCCTTATTATGTTTTAAAGCTTCAATCTATAATATAATAAATGATCAGTGACTACATGATTTGTTGCCTATATTTTCTTTTTCATTTTCTTCTTTGTACAAGCTCTCGTTATGTTATCAGAAATATTTATTCGTTCGGCATCTACTTTATTGTTCAACAGATGCCTCACCGACAATATAACCAGCAGACTGAAATAAATGACATCGTCAAGAGCAAAATGATTAACATCCCTTCGCCAAGCAGTTTCAGGAGAAATCACACTGCCTTCTGATAATTTTTGTATCCTGATTTCCGTGAGTTAGATTTATCCTTAATTCAATTCTCAAGCGAAGGATTATAACAAGAACGAAAAGAGCTCACCTCAGAATTCTCAATATGCAGAGCTGGGGGGACTACAGACACTGAAGGCGCACCCCCGCGTGTTCGACTCATAATAGAAGCCAACTTGGCTTTTCGCATTTCACGCTCACGTTGTTCTCTTTCCAGAAATCCGTCCTGAATTCGACGTCTTTCTTCCATTGAATTTTTTTCTTCTGCCAATTTCAAGTCTTCTGCTTCCAATCCATCAGCCTTCAGCGTTGAATTGTTCTGAGCCGATGATCCAATCTCTTCTTTGGCAAGGTTAATGTTTGCTTCAGCGACAGAAACACCGCTTTCTTTCTTATCTTCTGCTATTTCGTAAGGTTTCTGAATGGTTATTTCGTCCTGCATACAACCTCGTCCAGTTTCAGGAAAGCGCTCATCTATAACTGATTCTTTTTGTACGAATTCCTGAAACAGAAACAATGGCACTTACTGGAATCAAAATTAGTTACTTTATCTTTTCTATTTCAAAAATCTCAAAAGAAAAAAAACCAACTACAAATCTCTTAAGGATTTGCTCTGAATTTTCTACTGAAGAACAAACCTCCGCTGTGCTTTCTATATTTCCTTGCTCTTCATCAACAAGTTTAGAATGCGATGAATCTGGACATACTGTGACAGGATCATCATGATCTATTTCTGATATTTCCGTAAAACTTTGTATTTCTATTTGGGACTCTTTTAGAACACCATTTCCCTTCTGCTGCTCCTTATGCATTTCTGTTTCCTGATCAACGACCATATCAACCATCGAAACTAGCGCTGCAGTATCCGTCTTTGCCCCACTCACAGATTTATCTTCTTTTTCGCATGAAAGGTCATGCAGAGGAGCAGCTGTGGTTTCTGTTGCGCAACCTAGTGCACTTTCAGGAATTACCTTTCCTTCCATATCAGCATTACTTTCCCGCATATCACCTCTCACAACTTCAGAAGCATAGTCGGTAGTTTCCATCCTTTCTTTCTCATCAGAAACTTCCACCATAACACATTTCCCATCTAACTTTTTAATTCCATTGACATTAGGAACCGGATTTACGATTTCTTTTATATTTATGACATTTTTAGCTCCTGTAGTAGCTATGTCATATTGAGCTTTGATATCGTCGTTCCCCAGAGTTAAAACTGTTTCATTCATTTGATCACCAGATGGTTTTTGCAGTATAGCTTGAGCCTTGGTTTTGTTATATGTTTTTAGTCCAGTTGACTTATGTACTCCTCTTGCCACAGGCTTAGTTTTCAAAGTAATTTTCGCTTCCGATGATCTGAAATGAAAAATAGCTCTCAAATGCCTAAAAATTAATTTTAAAAAACCAAATGCAAGGATTACATCAGTAATTGGCAATACAAAATTAGTAGAATGCTTACGTAGATTGTACAATTGGAGGTTTCTGTCCATAAAGTGGAGGCACATGTTGTTGAACAAGGTTTTTTGCCCTAATCGGCACTTCATTCACTACAGGTGATGCTGCCTTTGTAGCACTTAGTGGAGCTTGTACCGCAGATTGACGATGAACTATAAAAGTTTTTTGATACATCTACTTATTGTTGTAGATAGTATCCGAAATCACACTCCTCTCCATCCAAAGATAATCGACATCGTTGGTTAGAAAAAACAGTGCAATAAGAATTACTTCAACGAACATGACCTATCAAAATGAAGTCCACAATATTTACTGCTTACTGTAACTGTGCTAACTTTAATAATTTAACGAATACGAGTTGTCCACAAATGTATAAGACATAATACCACGCGCAAATACGAAAAGAATTTCTGTGTCATAAGTTGGACTGACTGCAAAAATACATGAATGTTACTGTCTTTATATTAACACCAGATCACGCACCAATGGTCGTCAACAAGAATTAGGAGAATCAGCGACATGAACTATCTCTGAATATGTAAACTCCAAATGCAACTTAAAAAAATGAAATGTAAAACTTCAACAGATTGAAACTGTCTAACATACACGCACGAGTGAAATACAAATAGTGCAAAGGAAAAAAATACTGGATGTTTGGTTGAATTTCGTAGTCTTGATCGGCTTCGGTGTAATCAACATAGACTGCGTCATGAAATTTGAAGTACGCTTATGGCGTGTCTTCAGCTCCGGTCGAGCTACATATAGGCTTTCTGTCATTGACGCTCCGGTATAATGACGTGAATCATAAGGTGGAGTCAGTGTTGCATGGCTAGACGAACCAGACGCTGCAGTTGGACTACGTTCAGATGGGATGAGCTTGCGATCATATACCTGAAGAAAAAAAAAAAAAAACTTTAAAGATGAGCTGAGCTATTCAGAAAAAAAAAATAGGAATAGAGCTACTCAAAGAATTTTCAGTAATCTGAAATGTGAAACCTTTTGCTCTCTAGTAAGTTGGGTCAGATATTCCAGTTCACGAGGCGTGCTGCTACCAAACGCATATACTGGTCGCGATTTATGTTGTACTGTAAGACGTGACGCCAATGCATGCACTTTCGCTAACATAGCCTAAAAATGAAATGTTAAAAATATAAGATTATATTATAGTAATATCAGGGACCGCAACTCAGAAATTCGTCGGAATCCGGTAAGTTAATAGATGGTTTAAAAACTAATTTTAATTACTTCTTTCTTCTCTTTCTCCTTTTCAGCCAAAATTTGAGTGCGACGATCCAAAACCGCTTTTGCTCGTAACATTTCCCGTTGCTGAGCTTCCCGCTGTTTCAATAGATGCTATAAAATGAAACGTGAAAAGATGCAAAACGCCAGTGTTATGTACAATTTATGTTAACCAAATATCACATTCTAATTTAGATCGAATGTTTCTTAAGCTACAAAAACGCACTAACAATGGCAATCACCGGAATCTCTGTTCTGCCACTAAAAATAATGCAAAAAAACAACGAATGATGAAGAAATACTAAATATATATGTTAACACACAAGCCTACCCCTTTTTTCTGAGCGACAGCCCGCGCCATTTTTTCATCGTGCAATTTCCTTGCCAATCTCTGCCTATAAAACAATATGAAAGGGATTATATCGTTTATAGACTCATTCTCGACAAATCACTCGCTCTCTGCCTGCTTCATCGACATTGTTTCATCCAAATGGTCGCCGTACAAAAAATATAATACAATTGCTCGCAAGATTTTTTCCCGAATTTTTCAAGAAAATATGTTGATTCTATCTCTCAGTTATAATTGTAAAAAATAAAATATTTCATTTGCCATCAGTCACTGTATTTTATCTGTTGCTGTTCAATATATTTGACGCATTTAGTATGCCAAAAGAAAAACGATACAAAACTTACAAATAAAAATGAACAAATTCTAATCACTGACTGGACTTAATTCTAATTTCATTTGAAATTACCAAGTGGTAAATTTCAAGTTTTCAAACGCGAACTGTATTACATTTAAAATAGAAAAATTCGAAATAAAGATTAAAACGTCGTCTTACACAGCCAATAGATATCTCTTTTCGAAATGCCAATTCCCTACAAATCTTACAAAAAAAAAAAAAAGAAACCTCTGTTCGATTTCTTCTTTTATAGCTGCTCGTCGTTTGGCCACTTCTTCAGCATTATCCTTCCGAGCTGAAAAAATGTAGCTGGAGCGACTCAATACTGCGTTCCGAAGAGCGTCACCCATCGCCCACTTTTACCTTAAAATTTACCACCCGATATGCATCCAAAAAAACATCTGATTAACAATGTCATTACAACAGCATGTAATTTAGGACGATGCAATGTTTTTCAAAATGTCAGCGCAATGACTGTTAATTTAAAAAAATATCCATTATACCTACTGATCAGATCAAATGTATTACCTGCAGCCTAATTTAGGCAAACTCAAGTTCTTATAGGTGACTGGGTTCGCATGAAAACAGTAAAGAGAATTGTAAAAGTGTGCGGAACACTAAACTTCCTCAATCGACCATATTCAATTGAATTACAACCACATAACTCTCTAATAAACATAAACAGATCTATTAGCAGCAATATGCACAATACCTCCTCAATAACTTTGAATGATTTAGTTCTGACATGACATAGCCAATAGTTACAACGAGAAGCATGACGCATAACAGAAGTAGAGCAAGGATAATATGCCACGTAGAATATTTCTTACATTTTGAAAAATAATTTCATGAATCCATTTCAACAATAAAAAGTGCGGTCATGCAATGTATGAACGAACACGAATTTCGAAACAAAGTAATTCATTTGTGAAAATGTATGAAACAAAGAAAATGATAATAACACCTGTAACAATGACGTGGACAGACACACGTTACCATATAATTTGAATCATTTTCTGTAATACAAAGGAAAAGAGATGGTACTCGCGAGAGAGAGTAACTCTAAACATAATTTTTCTTGTTCAACCTGTATTTACAAAACAAACTACAATTTAATAAATAGGGTTTAATTCAAAAGAAAAACGAGAGAAAGTACTAGAATGCAGTGGCATATATTAACTTAAATTAGCGTGCAATGGAACGTTGTTTTGTCGAGATCAATTTCATCAGTGAAACAATTCATCATTCTTTGTATAAAAGAACGAATTTCGACAATACAAAGAGAAATCAATAGCTTGAAAAATATTACGATAACATATAACAACAAAAACTGCATAGTCACTCACTGATATGCGGAATTGTAACGAAATGAGCACTGTAACAAATTGTCAAATGTTTCACTCATATCCAAATTATAAGTGGAAGTACACAGCGCAAAAAGAACAACTATTTTAAAGTTATGTTTTTTTTTTTTTTTTTTTATCATGAAACGTTGAGAAAACATGTCAATACATGATTAAATGTCGAGTGATTGAGGATGACGTAATTTAATGTTTCATAATTTATCTCACACTTCGACGCACTCCGCTGCACCATCTTTCAGAATATTACGATAGGAGGGAAGGTGGTCCACAGAAATTTACTTGTTGGAATTTTAAAAGATTTAAACAAAAGAAAAACCAAAAATATCAGTTCGAGTTCTCCAATAAATAACATTCAATTACCGGCAAATAAGTAGCTGAAAAAAGAAATGAATGCTCCTTCTGACCTTAAATGGGGAAAAAAAAAAAAAACTCGAAAAATTAAATGCAACAATCAAAACGACTCGGGAAAATATCACAGCAATCAAAGATGCAAATCCCATACCGTCACCGCCAATTTTCTGCTTCATACAACCGTAATTAGCAACGTATCGGAAACATGTCACGTGTCAATACGTTTTATAGAATACACCTGCGTTGATAAACACTTCGTAAATGACGAAATAGTGTAAAACAAATAGAGAGTTTCGACAAGCACTACAACAATAAATGTTCCATGTAACCAGAACTTTGAAAGTAAGATAGTGTCAAGAAAAGAGAGATGGAAAGGGCAAAAGATGACAAATATACTTAATCATTTGATGAAGAACTGACAAAATGGAGAACAATATTTGAGCCTCTTTCTTCTTGTTATTTCCGTCATTGGAAGCACAAAGAATAACATTATAATATAGAACAGAATTGATTGATATTACCTTGTTATTCCCTACTTACGACCAAGCTCTCCCACTTTAGTGTAAACGCAACAACATAATAATACGATTGAGTTCACCGCTTCCTGTAAGAAGCTAGCGTGCAGCATGCTTTCAACTGACCCAAATGAGTCTTAATAAACTATGTAATCGTTGAACGGTACATGAAACAAACTGATGAATGTGATATATTTCAACTTCAAAAATTTGTAAATTAGAAGCGACTGATCACTCCATTTATGAAGCATCAGAGCAGCAGAAGAATAATATTCGTTCACCAATAACAGATGTAGATGATGAACAAAAACGCAATTGGACAATGGTTCTCGACAAGAAACCTAAGCAAAGTTATGAGAGCTTTGAAAATACGAATTGTGTAAAATCAAAACAATAAGTGAATCTAACCCTGAAGTGCTTTTGCACTACTGGTAATTTAATTCTGAGTTCAGGAATTAATTAACCAGTATGACAGCACTAAACACTTCACATATATAATAATATCAGAATAGCTGAGGGTGTCGAAAGCACAAAAAGCATCGCAACCTGAAAACATACGAGTTTTATATGAAAAAACAAATGACGCGTTCAGTGAAAATCGGTTTGAACGAAATAAACAAAAAAGAATTAAGAGTCTTGTCTTCCTCGGTGAAGTATATAAAAAATGATATTTCCATTTTGGAAATATCTCAGTCTAGCAGCAGCCAACTGCAAAAAAATTCCAACATTGTGCCAAGTTTCAGAATCATCATCATAGTACTAATAGGTATCACTCACATTGATGTATTGCAGCAAAGACCAATTACATGATCGTCTCCCTGGCCTTCCACCCTCCCCGCAATCACTGTTTTGTCTCTTTCAAGTTTCTCGCAGTTGGCTTTTCAGTTAAGGCAATCTCTACAAATCAATGAACGACCAGTCGAGGCTTTTATAGGCTGATAGTATTCGTAAACAGAATTAAAAAAAAAAGAAAAAAAAAAAACCAAACGGTACTATTGAAAGCCTTCCTGAAGCTTGCAATGACGAAACAACTAAACAACGACCTCTCAGAATCAATAAACCATAGAAACTCTTTATAAATTTTACAGTGGTTGTTATGCCTACCATATTATCCCAACAAACTTTTTCGAACATAAGCAAGCAACAAGTTTCTTGCTTATGTTTGGAGAATTATATCTCCACCTCGACATCTAATGATTCTTGGATCAGAAGAATCACAGATCAAAACTATTGCTGAGAAGCGTACAAAAGGATAGATCCACTCCGCAATGATAATATATTCAGCTATATTCATCCCTACAATATCCATCTCTTAACAATTAAACATCACATTATATCCCAAGAAACAGGTTTCTTCGACATTGCGTGATGGTCCTTTATCATCCTATCAAACACGTCATTTTTCCTGAACGAGCAGTAAGCAATATGTTTCAGAAGTTTATATAACTCACACAATGAGTTAAGTATGCGGAGAATGCAGCCGTCATGTTTACCAAGTTCTCAGTAAACAATTACTCATCCTACTACGACAGAATTGTAATTTACTGGAGCTCATAGCCCGAGGTTACTGCTACACTTCATGAGAAACATTATGAAAATATACCGAGCAATCTTTGATTAGCTGAAATAATGACGACTACTACGATAACTAATAACATAAATTGATTGGAAGTTGAGAACAGACTCACCAAACCGCTCTGGACAGGGGTACAACATTGCCACTAGTCTTTGTTTTCCTTTTTACTTAAATTCGATGATTAATTACGGCACTAAGCCATTTTATTCATGCAATAATTAGTTATTAACTCATCAGCTACATCCAAAATTTTCAAGTGTTTAAAGGAGAAAACTATTATGGTGTTGGTGGTAGCGGAAAGAGTAGAAGAGAGAGACAGTAAAAAGTGCAAGCGAACAAATAAATGCTGTATACACCGCCAAGCAAACAAAACAACACCAACATCATACTCGACATTTCAAGAACTCCTTGAGTTCTCCCTCTGCAAAAATAAAAACAGCAGATACCAAAGGCAGAAGTAGCATTATCAAAATTATGACAAACAACCAGCAATTCCTACAGTCAACCATAGGTATACATCAGTTTTACCATATTTCTGAAATCTTGTTGGAAATTTCCAAAAAAACTCTACATAATTGAGATTTCTCAATACCCAATGCAATTCATTGCAACATGTTCCGTTTCTCCGATCATTTTTCAAAGTGTCTTCTTTAAGGTAACACAGTCTTCATTACCTTAAGTCTTCAAACATTCCCTAAAAACTCGCTCAAAATCGCTTATGTCAAACGCTTATGTCAACTTATGTCAATTCAGAAAACTACCGTCATTTTCAAAGTCCACCAATAAATGTCAAATCTTTATGATGACTGTTAGGAAAGCTAAGTGCACATAGAAATCGGTGTGACCTGGAATGAGATGACTGAGTAATCGAACAACACGAAAAATAATCATAAACATTGATTTTGTAAATTTTGGAACAAGCTAAGCCATATTTGGTCCTATGAGTAGTAGGCCATGGATGTGTGTAATGTGCCAGTAAGATGGCAGTAATAGCAATGTTACTATGACAACGTTTCACCAAAAAGGAACTAGAACAGCCTCACTTATTCCACCTAGACCAAGCCAAGACTGGAATCAATCATTAGTTGAGAAGGTCTTCTTCTAGCCTCTGCATATATCTTAAGGTATTTTCATTCCTCTTCGTTTCACTCAACTAACAATAATTCAATCCATCTCATTTATCGCTGCTATTCTATCTCTGCATTCTGATGAATTACCCTCCCTGTCTATTGCAAAAAGTTCAATTATTTCCTAGCAATTATCATTCTCTTAACAGACAAACGAATCCTATGTTGGGGAATCCTATGTCCCTATGTTAACCACTTTTATCACTTCCTATTCCACACAAAGTATTGTATCACTTTGAAACAAATGTTCATCGGAAGTTCCAACAATCGATAACTGCAAGTAACGCAGATAGAACAAATGCCAGGAAGTGACTAACAGTGATCGGTGAAAGAAAAAGAAAACATTATAACGCCCCGGACTATTTATACTAGTGGGATGAGACAAATGTTTCATTCACAGCACAATAGGATGCAATTCTGCGCTCATTCCTTTAATAGTATGTTAAAGCCTGATAACCCAACAATCCTTCAATAACAGTAGGTTAATCCCTTCCTCCCTTCAGTTCATGCCATTCTCGACTGTTGATTATATCTTTAGACCAAAGATAGGTTCGTCAGTTAAACGAAAAAGGAGCAAAATTACTGAAACAAAATCTCGCTTGGTGTTAAATTATTATTCAATCTTCCAAATGATATCTTGTAATGATTCAATGATACCACTTTCTTCCAATGATATAGTTATTGTGGATGGAAGTTCGATGAAACTGCACGATCTGTGACAAGACGTACCCGCGGAACTATTATGTTACATCAGGCTTACGTATCAATGACAGAGAAAGAAAGTGAGGGTAAGGAATGAGTCACTAATAAGTCAAAACAAGTCTTTTCAATGGATAGAATGGGAAGGATGAGGGAGGGAGAGAGAGAGAGAGAAAGAGGAAGAGAGATGACTCAGAAAGGATATAGAGTCAAGAGATCGTAAGATATTCTGTCGGGTTGCCGAGTCAGATATCATCCGGATAAGTCGTGGGAAAGCGATCTAGTGAGGATGGATATTGCAAAACGCTGAAACGCCGAATTCTGTAAAGTTCGTTGAATGGATGACACATGGATGTTGATGTTCAACTCAAATATTCGTGAGTGATGTGAAGTTATACGCAGAGTCAATATGTCATAAGCTTACAGGAACACTTCCAACCATTTAGTGTTTCGAAAGAATTACTGTAAACTTATACTAATTGAATCGATATTGGTAGTCATGAAATGGAAGGCAAGGTCACAATACATCAGATGTTGCCATCACTTGCCACCTTTCAAGCGAATTGCACATAGAATCAACACTATATAAACTACGTCCTTGCAAAGAATGCCGAACCAGAAATTTCGGTTTGTTGAACGTCCATGAGTGCTGGGCCACCCTCGTCAATAATTTATGTGTCTCTCTCCTTCCTACCGACTCTGCAAGTTCTCCGTCTTTTCGACATCAACCTCATAAGAGTGACTGAGAGAAGCTGATAATGAAACTAACATAAGTATCTCGCTTAGGTAACAGCTTTTGTCGTAGCTCTGTCTTTACGAACAAATAAAAGAAAAACCAATTAATTTTGCGTTTTTCTTGAAAATATTTTTATTTACAGTAGCATAACAGAACACGTGCGGCATTCCTGACACAGTGAATCCATGTTTAAGTATGTGGCGCAATCTTTTGAATGAGTCACACTAATTCTCCAACCTCATGGAGGCAGTTATGAAAATAGAAGAGTGGTTAAGTAACAACTGAGAAATCCGATGAATCACACTTATATTTCCAACAAATTCCTAAAAATTTTGGCAACACACCAGTCGGAAATTTTTCGAGGATGACAAAAAAAATAGAGTGATGAATAGCGGGAGGCTCGGAAGGAACAGCTATATATTCAAAAAGAACAACTGAAGCGATAAAAAACACCAGTTTTTCTTTCGTTAATAAGCAGGAACAAAAGTTATAGTACTGACAGTGGTAATGACGATGGTCGTGGTGTTAATAATAAGAGTGATACTAACAGTAATAACTGACGCAAAAATTTATGCCGCCTGAAATAAGATTTCCATTTCCATACCTTATATATGGTATTAGAACTAAAAAGGATGATAATGCCTACAAAATTAGCAAAAGACAAAGCAAAAGATAATTATAAAAGATTTTTAATTAAAGATAGAACATTTAAAGAACGTATTTCAAGATGTTGCTTTTAAGAAGTGTATCAAGCAAATATATTGGAAACAACTTCCACGAATTTAAAAATCTTTAAAAAAGATTTGAGCTCAAAATATCATACAAAACAACATTGGTACTAAAGATCAATTAAGGGAGTATTGACAAGAAGTTGTGAATAATGAAGTGCTGCCGCTGCCAAAATATGTAAACTAGTAACTTGGATTTTACAAGACGATCACACGAAGAAATTATATTCTGCACTTCTTGGTGAACTAATCAGTATTTCTAATTGGAGAAGAGAATGAAACCACCATAAAAACGTTCCATTCCGGTATATTTTGTGCACTGGCTACATTACTATCAACATTTATTAGTCTTATTGTGGCGCTTCTTGATATGCTTCGGTATCTTCGTTAATCGACTGGCGCGCTTTTCTTCTTTTACCAGCCGTTTTCGCTCCTGAAAAATGTGTCTAAACATATACATACAGTTTGGTTTGACAAAACCAATTTTAAGTCAATTCTTGGGATGTACAAAACATTTTGCGTAAGGTATCACTAATATCCGGTTGCAAATCGTAAGTAAGCCATATATTGTAAATTTCGACTATCATTTAAATCAAAGTAATGACCCAAATCAGCCCTATTACTGATTAATTCCACAAAATCTGGAGATGTGATAAAAAAAATCAACAGTAAATAATCTTAATAAAAACCAAGACAAAATCAAATATTTTGGCTGAAAATAAACGAAGAAGAAAAAGAATTTTTTAACATTATCAAATAATATTGAAAGAAAGTTTGTAGACATAATTTTCGAATTACAGCGCCGGTAAATTTTTTAACATTATGCAGATTTGGAAACATTATTCAAGCGAACGCGAACGTGTCTAACAATTAACAGCGAAAATACTTTATTCTGCTGGAAGGATTTCACTGTCCACTTTAAAAGAAAAGGAATGAAATCATTTACTTTCTTGAAGAGAATTATTTCCACAAAGCACTTTGCTCTCATCACGTCTTATGAAAAGAGATTTTTAAGTAGTGAACAACTTAAAAAGATTTAGGCTCGAATTTTAGAATATTTTAACATTTGCTTAAGTCAATACAAATTGGTTTATTGGACTTTGAAGACTCATTCATGATGAGAAAGTGCGGAAGATTTATTTTCCTCAAAAGAAATTTAATACTGACTACACAGCCGTGCACATATTTTCCTTTACAAACCTTTTTCGTATTCGGGGATTCATCACGACTGCGTATATAGATGGCTACTTTGCGATTTTTTCGTTCTTTTTCGCCAGAGATTGATAACTCTATTGAGCCAGGATATTGATTTAAACCTCTTTGATCTTCTAGTTCGTCACTTTCAAACTCATTTCCCTACAAAAAATACTGCATGTCCAAGAAACGCTCTCTCTAACCAACATAATGATGCAACACAAAGAGTTACAGAAGCAGTACATTTAAAGACTTATACACAAACGGAAATTGCTCCATAAAACTATTAAAAATTAAACAACTTCACAAAATTCTGCTGCATATGTTTTTTCCACACTTTATCTTAAGAAAAAATGCTTATCACCAATGAAAAAAAAGACATTCAAAATCCAAAAGTGACTTGAAATAATCTTTACCTCATCTATACTCTGATCTTCATCACACCTCACTTGTGAGATCATCATCTGAAACGGATTTGGAATTTCTCCACCAGCTTTTGTAATTTGTTGATCACGTTCAAAGTAAAGCACTTGTTCTAACTTTTGAGCAATAAAGGCATTCATAAACAGGGCATCATCAGCTGGTGTTTCAGAAGTCCTGCAAAAATGATACAAGAATTTTTATAAGAAAACGAGGATATTCTTGAAATAAAAAGTTTTTAAAAATCTTAACTTAGGCCAAGTTACGTTCAGCTTTTCATCTTTAAATTTCTTAAATTTAGAGTTTTAGTAACTAGTTCCTAAATCACAATCTTTAATACCAGTACGCTTAATAAGAAAATTTTCTTGGAAAATGTAATATTTCTGTCCGAAAAGGAACTTAGCGCCATAATTCAGTTGCTTTCAGCAAAAACTGTCTTTAATATGAACATAGAATCTGAAAAAGTAATACGATAATATTTAATTAAAATTGAATCTGTTGCACGTGTTTATGCAGTCACTTAAATTTTAAGTGGTTTCCAACCGGCGATATGCAGACCGCAAATGGTCTACGAGAATTAAAACATGGTCCACCAAGGTGATTAAAAATTATTTTCTTTCTTTTTTATATTATAATGTTACTCTAAGTTTAACTAATACATTAAAAGTTTTGATTAACGCTTATTTTCAAATTAACGGAATTTATTCAAAAAGAAAAGCCAAATTGGTTCCTAGTCGAGAAAGATTGGGAATCACTGCTTTAGAATAACGAAGGCAACAATGACTTTTATTATTAGCGAGTAGAAAAGAATAAGTAGAAACTGCATTAAGGAAAATTACCTTTTACTCATAAGTTCCTGTAATTGACTTTCCGTTTTGATAGATGGATCAGCCACCAAAAGAAAAAGATCTCTAGTAGAAAGCACAGAAACCTGCAACTAACACTGTATTAACTACAAATCTTCCAAATTTAGCAGTCTCAAGAAAAAAAATCTTCAACAAAAGCCTTACCCCCCTACTTCTGAAGAATTTTGTGACATTCGAGCAGTCTGAACGAAGAAATTCTAGAGAACGTGGATGATCGTGCTCTACTGATTGTGATACATCAATTATGTACAACTTTCCTTCTTTAACCATAATATTGTATTCGGATAAATCGGCATGTACCAGCCGACAATCTCTGTAGATTTTCCGCATATAATCCACTAGTTTGATATAAAGCGTATCAGCAAGCTTATGTGACAGCTCAGCATCCTAAATTCAGTTAAATAATCTCTTTGTCAACAAAGAAGTTTGAGACTTAAGATAACGAATAACTAATCAGTAACAAAAATGGTAATTAATAATAATAATAATAAAATAATAATAATAATAATAATAATAATAATAATAATAATAATAATAATAATAATAATAATAATAATAATAATAATGACACTGATAATAGCAATAATAAATAATAATAATAATAAAAATAACGGAAATTTCCGTGTCAGAAACAACCTACCACGTCATATAACAAAAAATTATTGGATCTGGACACGAACTTTTAAAAGTGCTGCTGGCCAACCATCGGCACCAATAAAATCCATAACCACAACATTCTGCTTAACGATTACAGGTTTTGGAACAGGAAGTCCGACAGAATGCATTCGGGACAGATTCCTCATTTCTTTTTCTGCCCACACTGTGATCATTTTTCTTGGATTATGCTTGGAGTAACCATGCCGATATCTGTAGAGCAAATACACCTCTTGTTTATCTCAGCGGTAACTTATTTTAACGGAAGTCTTGCAAATAACTTAAGGGGGCTGTACTTTACGACATTAATACTTCAAAAAAGATCAATGTGACCTTTTTTTTCTGACTACTTATATTCCTCTGGCATATTTTTGGATAGCGGTGCAGTTCACAACATATTTGTAAAAAATCCAAGTAAAATAACCTGAATTCACCACTAACGTATCTGTCGCGATCTCGAAAGATGAGTATGCTTGTTTTATACACCTTCACAGCCAGACTTTTGCCATCACCTGTTAAAGCATGATAAACATTCGCCTCTTTACCAGTACTAACGCATCCTTCAATTTTATCGAAAATATCTCTTTGCATAAGTCGCCTTAATATAAGCAAAGTGCGTTTATCCAGAACCTTGAAAGAAAAGAAAGATAAATGAATGAAATCAAGTGAAAATAAAAACACAGAGGTCTAATGTTCAATGTACTTCTATTCGATTGCATATTTTACTATCAAACTATTTCAAACAGTTTCGCACTAAATAAAGAAACTCATTTTGGAATGCTTGTGCTGTAGTAAATTATACTGTTGAATAAGGAGTACAACAATGGACATGTAAACCAACACTTTGTTTTCCTCTAATAACACATAAAAAGTTCCATTACCTGTTCTGCAGTTGCTCGATCAGAACGATCTTTACATATAGTCTTCACCGAGGAAAATCTTTCCATCAACTTCCGGTTCCAGAACTCACTCAGACCAGTTCGACCTGCAGTGAGTGTTATTCCTGCAGAAGCACAATCAAAACTCGCATCTACTACGGGAAACCAAATTAAAAAAGAAAAAAACGGAAGCTATCAGTTTACTCGAATAGTCTTAAACTGCAACTTAGATGTGACCTTTTATAATAGCCTAGACACCTACAACATAATAATCTTACTCAGATAATTTTTATGAAGCTATCTATAGGAAGCAGACTATCTTTTCACAGTAATGGATCAGCAAAAAAATTATAAACCATAAGCAATTTGCAGTATATTTGATCACAAAAGCTTCATTATACTTGCCATCTGAAATTCAGTAATAAGAAAAACTTCGATAAGGGATGGAAACTCACCCGTAGTACCTTTCGACACAGTGTTCAGCGAGTCAGTAAATAGCTTAAAGAAAACATAATTCAATAATTTGAACGTCCATGACAAAAAAAAGAGATAGAACAAGAAAAGTACAGAAATAAAGATCGAAATCCGAAATCATACCTTACTGCTACTGCCCAACTTCCGAGTAAGATCTAAAAAACAGACCAACATCGACGAAAGCAACAAAGTAACAAAGAGTTGATATCAAAATGCAAGTAGATAACCTCCACATTATTTTTTCTTAAAGGAAGCACCTGTGGCAAACAAGATTCAAACTAATCAAGCGCACCATTTCTTACTTCCAAACATTTCTTATTTCTACAGCGGTGCAATCATCCTTATTTACTAACTCGCCTTGCAAGCCTCTTGCAGGAGTATCGAGCTAACCTACACAACGATATCTGTTAATGCTAACTTCTTACTTTGTTTGAGGAACAAAGCATAATAAACCAAAATAACATCAGTCACGATGAATGTAAACCTACCATCATAATCATCGTCATACATGCTCACCCAGTCATCATCTTCATCGTCAACATCACCGTCATCATTCCTTTCATTGTTTTCGGCAATCTGCTCTTTACTGACAAACTCCCAACTGCCTTTACTAACAGCTGTGATCCTCGCCATTTTGCACAACAAAACCTAAATTCCGACAATTAGTCCTGCTGAAGCTACAGCACTATGATCACCTGGCATATGATGCAGCCAACCTACAATAAGTTCTGTGGTCGGTTATAGTTAAATTCATACAGCAAGTATTTTTAAGAAAGCAACTGTGATAACCATGATTCAACGAATCATCCTCATTTATTACTGGCTTTGCACGTCTCTCGCAGGAGTATCGAGCTACACAATGACATCTGTCAATGTTAATTTTTTATTCACATAACATGAAATATGGTGCATAAAAATCAAGTGTATCACTTGGCAAACCATTCAGAAATTCGAGTAGCTCTTTGCACTTGTAATTCCCCTCCTTTATGGTGAAGGATCCTTTGTCATGCCTATTCTTCAATAAAAGGAGCTTTGAATAAAAAACGCACATTATATTACAGCTGTCATCCTTCTAACTATACATCACTATTACTAACGATAAAAAGAGATAATCTTTCAGAACTCTACGTTCTCCCCGACTAAATATTAAATGAGGACCCAGGTAAGTAGGTATGAATACTGATGCTGACATAAACATTTCATATTACTGTAACGAAAATTATGAAGTTCGGCTGTGAATGTAGGAAACTCCAAGTATATCCAACTATGTGGTGAAATTAGCGGAAATATTAAGCATTAATCAGTAAATGTAAGAAACCATCAAAAAAAAAAAAAAAAAAACAGGAGAAGAATGAATAAGAGGGAAGAGCCCTTTTTACGCACATGTCGAAAAAAACACATCGAGAGTGTCACGAAACTATACGAGTACAGCGCACATGAATATTATGCAATAACTACGGTATAGCACATATGTATAAATTAAACGATGCAAGTACAACACACAGATTCGGAAACACGAAATGCCATCTTGCTTTGAGTACATTAATTGAGCAAAATGATTCACTTAAGTAATGCACTTTCTGCTCAACAAACTCGACCGTTTTTCGGACGCATGATATAAGTCTGGACTAAAGATTGCATAAAATATACCTGACACTAATAATACAGAAATGAAGGGAGGAAATGAAAAGCTTTATTCCGCTCAAAGAAGAAATAGAGTTCAAATGCTTCTTTTTTTTTGCGAACTTCAGAGATTCGAATAATCATTCACATCCGGACACATTTTCTACCAAAATGGGCACACTACACCTTGCTCGCCAGCAAGCGCATGAATCTGCCCTCATTACCAGTGGAAGTTCGTGTCATATAATTGCACAGTACCATTCAACTCTTTCGCCACCCATTTTACTAAGCATAATTCTAAACCAACGAGTCAGCAATCCTTCCTAAACCTCCGATCACCCATAAACCTATGCTTGTATCACTACATCACGACATTTCTGCCACTGTGCAAACCGGCTGTCTCACAACATTTTCAAGCATTGCAGACCCCACCAGTACGGATTAATTGCATAAAAGGGTTGTGCCTAGCAAATTATGGTGATGATTTGTACTGTGTTGTCATACGTTTTATTCACAATATCTCTGTAGCGTTGGCCACTTCTATTCCAACAATAGTTTATGGATATAGGAATTACTTCACAGCCATTCATTCAAACTAAACGGTATTTCTTGTGACCACCATAATAAATGATCAGCACAGCTATGAAAATCACTAGTAATGCGAAAAGGAATGAACTCAATGGATATATCTTGCATTTCAAACGAAAACAGAAAAATGAGCAGATGAAGAACATTCCTTTACAACTCTTCTATATCTAAAACTTCTCCTTAGTTCTTGAAGTCATGCTAATTTTCTTCTTGCAAACCGTTCGTTATTCCACGATTCACATATATATGACTCAAGAATATTTCTTAACGATGACATCAGAACTAAGCAGTGGCTATATTTACAGGGAAAAACGTATTGAGATTCAGGTAAACTATTTCCGTATTAGAAATATTATAGAAGTGGAAAACTTAGCAAGGGATGCTGCATCACCACGGTATATCGATTTGGGATGAATAAACCCATAATCACTCACTGCGTTTTTATAAATTTCCATACGTCAAGAAAACTTTTTTTTAATAAACTTGACTGATTGCTGCATGACTTGATGCTAAAGCGGAGGTCAACACGCTTGATACCATTCCTAAATAGTTTTCCTAACTATGAAGGCCGCAAGTGCAGAAAACAAAGAGCGAAGTTGTTTCTTCTTTAAACTAAAAGGTTATAGTTTCACCTTCAACTTTAAAGCTGAATAAAAAAGAATGACCACTAAAATGAAAGCTGTCTGTAAAGCGAACAAAACAGATTTAACTAAATATATTACAAAGTATACAAAGTATGACAAAGACTAAAATACAGAGGAGGTCTAATAAAGCATCGAAGAATACTGCAAATACGAAAATCATTTTAAACTCGCTTAATTTTATGGCACATTTATCAGTAATATTAAAGTAAAAATAGATAGATATAAACCAGATAGACATAACACATAATAAGCTGAAAAGGCAAAAAGACTAACGGGAAATAAAAATTAGAAAAGAAAATCCAAATACATCGCCTTGAACTACTACTTTTTAGAAAGACTATGACGTTTCTTGAGATAATCATCACTACCTAATAATCTTCATTAAATGCATCCAAATCACTTGCGAGGTGAATATTTTGGATTTCGAGGCATTTCTGTGAAAGACTGGAGTTGGTATTTAATCATATCTTTCCCCAGTTCAAAATTCAACGTTTCCAGTTCATTTTTTTGTGAAAATAACATCTTTATGTCGGTGTGAACATACAATCTGCCACGACGATCTGTTGCCAAGCTGAAATAAGTTGTAAATAACTAAATTCTTCCTTGACGTGTCACATTATAATTTCTAAATTATTCCGCAATACTATAAAAAGTTGACTGATTCGATGAAACTCACTAGTGTCGGCAAAAAAAATTTAGAGATAAGACCAAAAATCATCATCCCCGACGTGGCGAAACTAGAGACACTATGTAATCGTTCCACAAACGCAACCTTTTATTTTTTAAAATATGAGCCTTAGAAAGAAAGGGGAACCAGTAGAAAAAAGGGAAAAAGATGGAAAAAAATGGAAGTGCTTAGACAGACTACGAAAGGCTAGGATATAGCAAAATATATAGAAAAATGGAGGACAAGTTTCTCGACAAAGTTTAATATCATTAGCAAGTCGAAGAATTGAAATCGAAGAAAAAACTTACTGATAGGTAATAAACCTAAAATCCAAAAATAGGTTTAGAGTACGAAACTGCAAAGTGATTACCTTATATGGATCAGATATTTAAGCCAAGAGCGAAGCACATCATCGCACGTGCATCCTACTGGCATAAAAAATGTACGTTGTCGTAAGAAGGTTTGTGAAGAAGGCGGCATGTCACTAACGTCAAATTTGACTACAAACATTCGTACCACAGTGCCTTGTGGATTAAACAACACCTACAGTAAGATGATTCCAATATTAGAATGTAAATGATATTATACATTAATTCTTGAAGCAAAAGATGGAAAATCAACACCAATTATATCCTGATGCTTACTATTTAATAATCAAAAAATTGTTTCATAAAACCACCGACTTCTTCCATTCCATTAAACACTGAGAGTGAACTGGTGATCCTACAAGTATTCTCAAGTATCTGTTGATTCGCTATTAAGTGGTGTTTTCCACGACGCTCATACCATTACCGAATCAAAAAATGACATTTTTGTGATTATTCCTAGGAGAAATTTTGTATGTTCGCTGAAGACCTATTATTAGCTACTTCGGAAAATTTCAAGCAGCTCTACGCACGACTGCTTTTCTCAGAAGATCCGCTGCATGACTCCGAATAACTGCTAGGAAAAATAGAATCCATATAAATAATTACCGCCTGTAAAATGCCCTTCCTGGGAATTCTATAACCCTTGCGCATGTTTTCCAATGAACAAAAACCCTGAAAATGATTGAAACCAGAAATTAAAAAAGTAAATGGTCTCAAACTTACACAAAAAATAAAAATTTGGATTGTTTCAAAATTCCTCAACAGTATTGAAATTTAAATAAATCATGGTGAAATAATATAGAGGACAGTTAGTTATGAGTTTCGAAATAAAATTAATCAACAAACCATGTAAGGTAAAGGTGCTTCATCTTCAGGCATGTTGAAAAAGAAAGTTGTAACTGGCAATGTAAGATGGGGAGAACAAGCTTCGTCGCTTGCTGCTACAAAATTTCTTAATTTCATTCGCTGAGTGATTTTGTTCATATTGCCAAAACAACTTAAATCAGAAAAAGTTGGAGTTAGAAGATTACAAAATAACTAAATGAATTATTGGTTTTATTGATCGAATCAAAAATGACTCTTTAAGGCACCTGTTAATTACGTCTGAAAACGCGATCAGATTTAAGCGGCCATTTAGTTTGAATTTTATTAAAAAGGTTAGATTTTAACAGAAAATGACTTCCAACTTACCAATTTGCAGGTGAAAACCACCTAAAGACGTGACCGGATCTAAACGGCCGTTCAGTGCACTTTCTTCAAAGTTGCACAACAAACCACTGTTTGAAGATGTACTTCTCCTAGTACATCCACTTCCATAATAACTTGGATTACTGTCTTTTTCATCCATCGACGCACTATAATGGCCGAAACTTTCAAAGTTTCATTTCGAAACTTATCTTTATTATATCTCTACGTCCTGCTATAATAATCACTAATATCTAAGAGAAAGTCAAAAAGGTAGTTCAATGTAACGTGAAATCTGGTTTCTGTTATATTAATGATAGTACTGTATTACTGAAAAAACGGTCAAAAGGAGTCATTTAGTTATAAAAATCGAAAAAAAATAAGTATAATTTGATAACAGTGCACAGGGATCTATAAGTGCAGATCTTTTACAAGAATGCCTAAAATATAGAATGATAAATTACTAACTTTCGCAAAATATGAGCGGTCGTTTCTTCTCTAGCTGTTTTCTCGATGATTTTATTTCGTGTACTTTTTACTGGCAAATCTCTAACAAATTTCGTTTCGCTGCGGTTGAACGGCGCAGGACTAGAATTTAGGGGCAGACCAGTAGATTTGGAGAAGGCTTTGGATGCATTTGACATAAAACGAAATGCGGAAATAAGACTTCGGCGTGGCAGGGTTTCTCGGCGTGAGGCAGGCGATGGCGGAACTGCTTGCAGTGGAGATCCAGTCTCTATTGAAGATTCTGATGCTGACAGTAGATTCTCAACAGTAGGTAATTTAACACTCTGTTCATTTCCCAGCAGCATCTTTTCATCCGTAGCTGTAAATAACTCATGAATAATCTTTAGAAAAAAAAGAAGTCACTGCAGGAATCCACTGATAGACAAACATATGTAGTTCATGAATTCAACCAAAAAAGTGCAAAAAAAAGTTTTCGTTACCAAAAATCAGAATATTTTTCTATTCTCTTATTTTTAGTTTACTTGAAAAGTTACCTCTTACATCATTTCGGAAATTGAAAAACCGACAAATTCGTGGCCCAGAATGTAAATGAGTTGACTTGCAAGCACAACTGTCTTTAATTAATAGCTGTTCATAAAATGCCGTTTTAAGGTTATAAGTGTTGTATACAGATGCATTGCTTTTCCTAACGCTTTCAAATTCTATTCCATCCATCTCACTGTTTCGCTGATATTCAAATGATATGTAAAAAACTGGGATTCCAGATGATGATGCAGTAAAATGTTTCTCACCAAACAATATCGATGAAAGTAGCAACCACTCCTCAGAAAGTGACCTGCAAAAATTAACTTGATATCTGATGTTTGATTAAAATTTTTCAGAGCATAAAATTATAGAGGTGATGACAATTATAAACAGCTAAAAATTATTACCTAGCGAATTTCGATGACCATAAATGCGGAGAAGCATTGTATTTTTTCCATTTGACTATTACGTAAACACAAGACAGTGAATTAAGTCGTCCAAGAGGAAATCCATGAATTTCAAAACTCCTTAACTGAACACACAGACAGACATCATCCATAGGAATCCTGATAAAACTTAGGAAACAAGGTTGGTGAGTAGATCGAAATTAGTTAAAAGACGTACGCTAGCTTCTAAGGTTTTCAATGTTACTCGTAATTCGGACTTCTCTAGCATAGCAGAAACGTTAGAAATAAATTTAACGTATTTAACGAAAGTAACTACATTCAAATTTATTTCGGCTGAATGTATTTCGAAGAGCTGGATACTTACAAACTGGATAATTAAAAAGGAGCAAACCTATATTTGCAAACTGTATCATTTGACAGCTGTTCTTCACTACATGTCGTCTGGGAGCTCAGTTGCGAAAAATGCAAATAAGACTGTATTGCATTTTTCAAAAACATACTATCCAATATCTGCAATGAAAAATATAAATAAAGTTAGGAAAGTAGGCGAAAATTTCAATTAAGAAAATATTCCCCAGAATATTTGAAGTTCCTTGAGCCACAATTCAAAAGCTGGTGAAACATCATATAGTATAGCGCAATCAAAAGCAGGGATTTAGGGGATGTTGTTTATTCATAAAATTGTTTATTGATAACAAATTGGTAGAATCCACAATAAAATAACTTCTTTAGAATTTACTTATTCAGAAATTGACCTTTTCATTAATGCTTAATCTTGGAACAATTTTAATTGTCCAATCTTCAAGTAAGACAATGCTTGTACAAGAGAATTTCAAAAAACACTGTTGATGCACGAGGAACGTATGCATGGAGAGCAGAGAACTAGTCTCAATGATTTTAGGAGCTCTTTGAAGCATCTGTTCGATATACTTTGAATCTCCATGACGACTATCGATCATTAAACGCGTTATCTCCAAACCCAATTTCATCACAAATCGTTTGGCAAAAAACTGAAAGTGATGATTACATGTTTAAAGCAGTACTTTTCAAAGTTTACTACACTATTCAACTTCTTTCTTTGCCAAGATTTCTTGAAACTTACGAACGCCGGCGTATTACCACTATCATTAGATTTTCGCTAATACATTGCTGAGATGACAGGATGAATGCGAAATTTTATTATATATATATATAGCCTAACGCTATGGATCGTTATGAAGATACATCCTTCGAACACTTTAAAAAAATCGAACCTCGCTTTCTTTATGGCTTCACTGTACAGATTTTGTTCACTTTCAGCTAATTTAAATTAAACATCAGATATATTCATAAAGTTTTCAGATAGCCACCTCCAAATTACCTCATACTTCAAATTTTAAATTCAAATTTAAAACTGATTAGGGCAGTTGTCCGTAACTGTTATTAAAAACTGTTGAATAACCTCCCACGGAATGAATGACTTCCTATCCCGTGTCCAATTCAGCAGTAATAATAAACTAACCTAAGACTTCATGGAATGCCAGTAAATTGACATTAATGTCCAACATACATCATGCAAAGATGTAGTGTTTCAGTTGATGTATACTTAACTATACCGATTTCCAAACTGGCATGACTATATTAACGAAGGAATGATATCCTGGAAACAAGGAAATGCTTTCCGTTAAAAATAACACTTTCTTATTTCCCGACGATGACACTGACCCTTTCAGAGATGAAAACAACCGAAGCTGGAGTAATACAATATCCAGGAAGAAAAAATGTCTGTGACATTATTGATTTTTCTGAAAATATACCAACTGCGAAGAATGAATAAAAGGCAAGGAAATGGTATTAAGAATTGGCCGTGCGATCAGCATTATGAATATTACACTCTGTATTATAACATTATTGTGAGAGATGGCGCAAAATGGATCACCCCAAATGGTAATCTTGCCTTTGTTTAAAAAGAGAGTATGGTGAGTTACAGAAGGAAGCTGTTATGGATAAACCCTGTTAAAATAATATAACACGATGAAGCGTAAGAATTATCTATGAAGTGCCGATATCCAGAGCTCTATATCTCTGAAGTATTGAAATGGCGCTGCATCTTATCAAACAAATGCAGCTAATTGCATCTGCACATTATCCGTTCAACACCAACCGGTAAATCCCGTCTTTGAGAAGCACCTTCACCCGTCATACGAAACATCTGCGACGAAATAGAAATACCAATGAATATGTCAAACAGCTCTCACCCGATGATAAAATTCTTAAGTCATAATCACTGATGTTCACTGTTTTAAACCACCAAAAAAGATCAGAAAAAAAAAAGACATTTCGGTCTGCTTGGACACTTATCAACATTTCGTTTTTCTGTTGAAAAAACAAACAACCAGCACATACAATACATCGATTGCTTCAGGCGATTGATTCAACACAGAAAATATGAAGTGGACTTATCAGACCAAAACGTGTTCTCAGTCATTCTCTATTTATAATGCGCTCATAGATTCAGTATGAAATTATGAAATTAGTTTGGCAGTAGTTTATTATAACTCACCGTAAAGAAGTGCTATACAAACACTGAACTTCTTTCGCATGACACAGCTGCTCTAGCAGTCCTGCTTGCAGCTCGCGGTTACGACAAACATGCACACATATGCACATATATACTTTCACATATATATATATATATATATAATATATATACATGCAGGGAACCACCAAGTGAAGTTGAAGCAAAAGTAAAAGTTATGAGCTCAACTTGACCAGGGTGTACTAATGTACGCACTGAAGTACGGTTATCAGAGGGGTTTAGGCTAATCAAGCACCTCACCAATACATCACTCATGAATTTAATTGAGATGTTTCCTCAATGATTGGAAGCAGCAAATTCAGATTGGCCCTGTTCGTACACATCAACTAACGACAACATCCTTAGCAGCCTTTCAAATTTGCGTTGATCAATTCAGCTCAAAAACATATAATACTTTATCCAGATGTCTAATTCCTCCAGGGAAACAGGTCGTAAAATTCTTCTGCTCAACTTACTGAGCGATTGGAACATTGCTAATTTGGACTTAACTGCGGATATTTTCTCGGAATACGAGAAATACCTTTCAGCGTTTCAGCATCAGAGCAGTGTGGGCATTTCATTCCTCAAAAATTTTTTTTTTCTAGGAAGGAGGAAGAACGGACAGAAAATTGTTAAAATCTAAAATTCTAGTATTCCTTTAGCAGAGTTAATATAAGTCTTCAACAAAATAAATTTCCTATTAACTTAGATAAATTAACATTTTTTAGAGTCTTAAACTGTGACAGACAATCATAATCACTGCTCCAAGTCACTGAAAAATAATGAGTGAGCGATGTGCATGAAAACTGCTGTTGTATTTATTGAAATTTAAGAAAATCGACCTAGTGATTTATGGTGATAAAAGTATGAAATAACAGATTTCCGAATGTTCCGGAAAACATTTCAAGAACTGAATTTACAAAACGCCTTTATGACAAACTTCAGGACCAACTACAGCAAACATATACATAGATGTAGAAGCGGAAATTTATAAATCGTGGCTATGTGGTTGCTCAGCAGATCGCAATATCTTCCTCTTAGTTGCACCGGCTTGCTGTTTTTGAGTTTCAAAATCCAGCATTTCCTGTTCAATTAGCAATTCTTCATCGATATCTGTCGCTATTTGACGATAATCGGCTATGAGATCATATTTGCGGAGGTCAGTGATCTGAAAAAATGACCCTACACGTCCATTTCGATCTGAATAAAACCTTTTCTGTAGAGAATATTTATCCTATTTGTTTTCAGAAACGTATCATGTTTTAGCTTTGAAGCATAAATTTAAACTCTAAGCATAATTTTAAGCATAACAAAGCATAACTTTAAATCTCTTATACTTTCATCTTCTTACAAAAATATATAACATACAGAAATATGTACGCAGACATATAACATGATCAAAATCTAATAGTGTCAAAAATTTTCGAATTAGAAGAAACACCCATTTTTTTTACTATTCAGAAAAAAGTCAGTAAAGCTCACCTTAGTTCTCCTAAATTTCTTTTTATACCACGGAGTTTGCTCACTCCATACATCTTCTATTCCTTTATAATCAAAAAGTTCCCATCTCCTTGTCCATGGTGGTGGACGCAGTTTAACCTTCACTTTTAAAAAATGGATAAAATTAACAAAAACATAAAATAACTGAACAGTATTAAAGTAAGCTGAAATGATGAACTCCATTAAAACATTGTTGAACACTGACAGCGGTAGAAGCAACCAAAGAGTAATTTTATGTGCTCAACTCAATCCGTCAATTTCTGCAGAACTTTTGAACTTTGTCAGGGAGTACTTACCCGATTAACTGACAGTAGAATGTTCGTTTTGCTTTTAAAAATGCATCAAGTTCGGCTTTGAAATAATCTATCAAACTCTGTTTTTGTAAGGAAAAGGAGGAATTAGCGTTCTACGTACTCGTGTGCCTGCTTCAGATATGTTAATTAAAGAGAATGCTATTAAAAGTGAAAGAAGGAACCATCCATTTTTAACAGCGAGTCGCAACGAAATTTGATATAAATTCCAAAATATAGTTCGGGAACTTGATGTTTTTCCGAGAAAACTTGCCGCTCTTGGAATTTCCAAGAGAGCGGTCGAGACTTTCCCGCATCATAACTATCGCATTAAAGCGATTAAAATAATAGTGATTAAAAATTAGTTAAATGGAACTTGTTCGGACAACCTTTCCAGTTAGGTCAAAGGATCAAATCTCATACTGAAAGATAAAGGTTAACCTTTAGCGGATTTATGGGAATTGGTTTTCCAACAATATGAGACGTAGGTTCCATGTGAATATTAAATGTACTATATTCGGGGTAAGCGTCAACCAAATAGCTTAAATCATCATCCAAGCGCTTTTCCAACTTGATTACTTCTATTTTGGTAATCGTTGGTGTATACATTTCGTACATAATTTCCACACCTGTAAGTTTT
This sequence comes from Loa loa, assembly GCF_000183805.2. Taxonomy (NCBI): domain Eukaryota; kingdom Metazoa; phylum Nematoda; class Chromadorea; order Rhabditida; family Onchocercidae; genus Loa; species Loa loa. The sequence continues at coordinate 386,045 of NW_018108192.1, forward strand.
TATTAATTGGAGAACCAAACACCAACTTAGCCTCAAGTTTTTGAAATAACAAAAGGCAACAACAACCTATTCCCTCGATAATGTTCCGTAGTGTGAATTGCGACTTCAAACCTTCCAACCTTCGGCTAATGCATATGCCCAAAAATCGATTCTTCAATTCCACTAATTTTTTATCCGAATAAGTAACAGCAACAATGGAACCTTCAAAAAATGTTGCAAAAGATTAGCAGACAATTGGCTAGCTCCCATTAAAAACAATCTTAAAAACACCGGAATAATTTGCTTCATTACTTTAACTGCCTAAAGTTATGGATCCAGTTTCATAAGAATCAATTTTGATGAATACCTTAAAAAGCATTGGGAAAATAATATTTTACTAAACAGAAATGCGAGAATTACAAAGCGAAGAATTCACATACAAATGTAGAATTTTGGAATGCCTATTCGTAAACAGCGCTCCAAGAGAAAAATTCACGTACCAACGTAGAATTCAGGAATATCTATTCGTAAACGGCGCTCTAACATGTCTTTCCTTTCCAGTTCCTCTCGCAGCAAATTTCGTCTTCCATACATGGAGGTGGGTTGGAAATCCGGATACACCTCTCTATAAGACTGCGCTTTTTCAAAATCTTTACAAATGAATGCGCAGTAGAGAATGAAATATGCTTACCGGAAATTTGGTATGTGCCTCTCAAGCCTGATTTTCCTTTCTTCATGGGAGAGGCGACGATATGCGCGTTGACCGATTATCCTAGCTTCCAGAGGCAGTATCCTGATGTTGCACTGCATTGTGAAGCTTCTGGATCACAAGTATCCTAAGCCAATTTACGTTCCAATTTACTTCGTGAGCCTCCAGATTCTGGTATTTCTTAATACGAGATAGGAAGCAGTAGTAGATTCCTGAGGCTCTTGGTTCTCCTGAAGCCACTCAAGTCACAAATAGATGGTGATGGATTTAAACACATTCGCAGCTTTCGTCACCAAGCCTTATATATTTCATAAATAACATTAAGGGTTCTAAATAATAGCAGTCGAGTTTTAACTTCATGTAGAATCTATTGATAAGGTAATCGTTACTTTTATGAAAATTCTGCAATTCATATAACATGCATCAAAATGTTTAAAAAAATCACCATCTTCATGCAAAATTGAAGCAATGCAGTGACATCATGAATCGGTGATTTCATATGATTTTCAATGTTAAAAAAAACAAAATGGTTGAAAATAGCATAAATTAAAATGCAGTTTGCAAATAAACACAACATTATTAAGATATACAATTTCTGCGCTAAAAAATCACAAAAATGAAATCTATGATGTAATTAATATTATAAGGAGAGGAAAAGAAATGTAATGGATTCTAACAATAAATCTAAACTGTATCTCAAAGACGGAAATCGGAATATAAACGTTTCATAGCACTATATAAAAGTAATTCCTAATTCCAACTTTGTAATTGCACTTTGCATCTGATTGAATATGAAAACAGCACGCAGTTAAGCAAATTTAAACAAATAAATAAGTAATGTAAATGCAATATTCTGAAAGAATGCGAGAGTAGAAAACATCGATTATCAGCAATTTCCGTAACGAATCAGACGACGTCAATTACAGCTGCAATTACAGTAATTGCAGCAAAACATATTTTAGCTACCACTAACTAATAGTATATTTCTGAACCATTGTACATATCCCAAGGAAAATACTCATCTTCAAACGAATTTTCAGCATCAGATGACTCTGCATTACCATTGCCGATATCTTCTGGTGTATCTACACTGCCACTCTCTTCCAAAAATAGTTCTTCAAGTGCTCCAGGAACCTTACACTTACAAAGGTCTGAATAACACAAAGGGCATACCTGAAATGATGATTTAAGGAGGAATTTTTACTAGATTTTCCAAGACAAACAAAATTTTGATAACGCTCACAAATGAATTTAATCCTACCAAAAAAATCCTTCGCAACATAAGCAAAGATCGTAAGAATCAGAAAAGCAACTTCAACATACCCGAATGCTACACAATTATGTCAACTCTCTAAAAGTATTCATTGCCAAACTGCTTGGATGTTAATGTTTCGTAGCAAAGATAAAGCATGAACCTGCTTGATACTGAGCCATTTTCTTAAACAGAAACTGTGGAAAAAATGCTTGCAAGGTGTTATGCGTGCATCTTCCACCATATCACACAAACATATAGCGCATGCATCACGTCGTTGTTGTAACATTGCTTTGGACACAAGGGGTAGTTGTGACAAGCTCGAATATGCTGCACGCCGTGATTGTACCCCAACAATTCCAGCCTTTAGCCGCCTCCAAACACTGAAATATAGGTAGAATACCAGAACCACTACACTTGTCAATGTCCAATGGCCTGAAAAACAGTTTTTCTTGACACTCATCAAATTCTTCTAAAGTTCTCCAACAGAATTTGAATGTGAAATCTTTTGAACACTTTATGTTACTTTAATAAGATTTACAGGAAACCGGATATATAGAAGTTGAAAAAACAGTTGCATCCTATTTTACTAAGAATTGAGTTTACTCTACTTTGTAGTGAACTCATCTTTTATGGATGTCAGAATACCGTAGCAAACAACATTCAGTGCAAGTAATACTTCGACACCACATGTAATCGTTTTGCACATGAACACGACATAGTCAGCTCGTCCCCATACATCCATAGAATCTGTCTCTAATACATATATGACATATATGATGAGGGCTGACAACGTGTGGACTGCCGTCAGCAAACAATTTGAAACTATTATTAGACACCTAAAAAACGAATCAATTTTTGTTAGGAAATTGAGTGTTGTAGTAAGAAAACACAGATGATAGATGCTAAGATTCTTAGATGCTAAATGAAAATTCTAACCACAAGTCAACAGGTAGGAATTGGATAACAGCAGCAGAAGTACAAAGCGATGTCACAATTACAATAATGGCCAGAAAAACAGATCGCGTATGTTGACCTCGACTCGTCAATCTATTTGCAGCTAACGCCAGTAATTGCGGTTCAAGAATTTCGCATAACGACTGCAGCAAGGCGGATAAGACTAAACAAAATAGATATCTAATACATCAAGCTTAGTGCACAAAATTTGAAGCAATTAAACCTTTTGAAAAAATTATTAGCTATCATTTACCGTATGCGAAGCAATTTTACATGAAAATCTTCAATCTTGAGCACTTTTCAACACCAAGTTTAAACTTCGAAAGAACATTGCTTCAAATCCGGCTTACTCAATTTTTTGTACCAAATGATACATCAAAAGAAATAATTATTTCAGATAGAGGCGATTTATGAAGGTCATTTCTCAAGTTAATAAAAAAACAGAGACAAAAACCATAGTGAACCAATTACTTACCAATGAAAAGGACCAACCCAAGTAGAAAAGCTTTCTGCTCAGTCCGCATTCCGAGAACGCCTGTTTGGGCACAAAGCAGCGCAAGTGTTAGTGCTCCAGTGTAACCACCGTTGGCCAGAACATGCCTATGACCTCGCTGTCCACCAACAATACACTCCGCAATAGTCAAAATTTGTTTACAAAAACAGCTCACAGTTAGTGCTAAGGCTAACAGTGACAGTGGCGTGTTCGTGCTTTCTGCTACCGATGCTAGAAATATTGCACCAATTTCATCAAAATCTCTTCCTTTTCCAGCTAAATGTACATAAACCCGGGCAAAAAACATTGTTAACCAAGCCAAGATTAATATTTCTGCGAACCGTAAACGATACCACAAAATGGCAGCACCTGCAAATCCTTCTGTCTTCAATCGTTAAATTTCATATAATGATGCTGTTAGCAGCGAACAAACTGTTATTGAGTTAATACTTCTACTTGGAAAAAAATCTCAGATGCAACCGCGCATTCAAAAACGATGCACAAAATACATTTTGCATTTCACACAAGGAAAAACAGTTAAGAATGAGTCGCGACTGTCGATTACGATCGAAAAATATTGTAATTGCCCAAAGATTTATAAATATCAAAGCACCAATGATGACAATGGCTTTGATGAAATCCATAACCAAAAACTGATTGGAGTTGAATCTTACCTTCTGAATTAACGGGAATCAACTAGTTGTACATTGTACATAATTTAATCCTTATTTTTCATTTGAAAATTTGAGCTTTGAAAGAGAATATTTGAAAACAAGATCAGCACTCACCTCCTCCAAAACCTCGAAGAATTATGATAACTTTAAGATAGCGCACAGATTGACGTATAGACAGTAACAAAGCTGGGGTTTTGTTTAAAACATATATGCAAATTACCAATATTGCCAGAGAGCAAGCCACATTGTGAGCAATGATTAAGCGATCGATAGGTACTGCACACATTCGAGCAATTATTGGTATCAAAAAAACTGCAAGCGTAACTCGTGCAATATCATTTTCCAAGTTTAGGAGGCAACTCTGCACTACACAGAGTACCAACTGAAAAGTATCACTTCACAGTTATCAAGAATATCAGCTTATACAGTGGAAAATATTCATGGAAGGAAGCACTATCCTTTTATAACTAAAACAATAACAACAATAAATGATAGACCTGGGCCAAAATATGAAATCCGTGTCGTTCTAATTTTGCGAAATCATCCAACTTTAAATCAGGATCACCATTCTGTTCCAGTTGAACATATCGAGCTGATAGATAATGCGCCACAGAAAACAGCAATAATGAAGATATGTGAAAATAAACTTGCACAAGCTTGTAGAGAGGAAGAAGAAGAAACATAAGTGATATAAGCACGACTGAAACCAATGAAATTTCACCGACAAAAAAGTGGATTATTTTTTTAAAGCATGCTTTGATATCAATTACAACAGCTCTTAACAAAATTATCGAGGAATTCGAGCAAATTTTCAGACATATAAAGTCGAAATCAATTGATAATAATAATACGAGAGTAACAGAGTAGCACTAAGCATACAGAAATAGCGAAAACTTAAATTAAATGCTTACCCGTGTAACTCAGTATTTGTGCCCCAGTTTGATCAAAATTTCTCGTTTGAATAAATTCAATAATTTGATCCACTTCCAGATATGATGAAAATGATTGCTTGAATAAATCAGGATTGAAGTGTATCTCCCGATTACGCCACCAAAGTTCGAATAGTAAAAGGCCTGGTAATCGTAAGGCAACTTCCATGCAGTGTAGAAATGTTGTTCGAGCACGAACACTAAGTATTCCCATCGCTTCACCAACATCCATCTCATTGGCAATTCATCAGACAAATGTTGCCTTAATTTCTTCATTCATTTACATGTTTAGATTCAAAATTTTTTGTTAGCAAAAAAATAATTAAGAAATGTGATCGCAATTAAGCCTAAAACGTTGCCAAGGTATCATCACTGCAAAAAGTATTTCTTCCATACCACTATAGAAACATTTGAAGCAATCGTAGAAAGAATAATTTGGTATTGATATGAGTGAGCCAAATGAATTAACATGAATAAAAAAAGAAAACTGTCTTCCTGATATGTTTGCAGCCAATTATTACCAATTATCACCACAATCATTCTCATCACTTTACTGCAATCGTGGATTTTCCTTACATAATTCACTTTCGAAAATAGAAGCTTTTCAGTTTTTACATCCCAATCTATTGACAGTGTTGACGACCGTCTTAAAAGAGTATTTGGGGGATTTAAATAGTTTCATAAATCTATAGACTGTAATTAAAATTTGAGACAAGGAACCTTCTTCATATTCAAAATAACAAGTTACTCAACAGAGCAGTCACTTCTGAAAGAAGTACAAATCAACAAAAATCAAATTTAATATTAAAAAACAGAGTGAGAAGGGAAGAGAATTATGGAGCTTTATAGTTAAGAATGAAAGCATGAAGGAAAACACAGCTCATCATAACGCGCTTCGTTCAATTTTAATCAGCTGACCTCATTGCCTGCGAGTAATACTGTCATAACACTCAATACTGTATAAAAAACAATATAAAAATAATGTGAAATCAACTGCCAACTGCGAAACACATAAAATCACACTAATATAAAGAGTCTACGAAACATAAATATGTGTATTAAATAATTGGTAGAAATACCACTTCTCTCAAGCAAAAACTTGAAAAAGTGTTGATCATATGAACAATCCACTGTATCATCAAAGCTTCGAAAGTTCATCTTGCATAAATCTCTAAATATCACTTTCTCCGATCTTTGGAGCTCTGAAAGGAACTACAAAGCCTGCAAAAACTACAGCATAAAAGGTAAAAGCGTATACGAACATTATGAGTCGTCATTTGACTAGCGCTGTAGTTATCGTCTAATGCATAGTTAAGTGGTCTTTGGTATTAAGTGTCACTTTTCATTTTAATATATTGAAACTGTAACGTTTTAAAGCAGTGGAAAGTTTCTTCTCGAACGGCAGTAATGTTAGGGTAATCACCAATCACCACATTATTAATCATCATTAAATAAATAATTTATAGAAGTCAAACCAAACACTTATTATTCAATAAATAACTGTTAGCATTTTGAGGTTCAACAACAACCATCAATTGAGCTCCCTTTGCTAATAGTGAATCCGAAAATGCAACAAAGTCATTAATTGGCACTGGTTCGTCCAATTTTGAATCGAAATTGAAAAATCCGGCCACACCTATTTGCCGCACAGTGAACCAGTGATGTCCTGTCCAGAACGGTATAAAGCCACGTGATGTGATATTGAATATGAAACCGAAAATCTTCGAAAAATCCAAACAGGCAGTGGAACGCCTCGAATCAAACCAGTTTAACAGTAGATTTCTTGTTTCCAATGCCGCGATCAGCACGTTAATATCGTAATTGCCAAAACCAAACATTGAACGGTGTCGATTGAACCAGCGCGATCTATGTAAATTCTCCGCGATACAATCCAAATCAACCTTTTTAAATTCATTTCTCTGCAACAAAGTATTCAGCGTATGCATCAAACAGAGCTGCATTTGTTGTTTCTCGTGATATAATTGTCCTGTGGGGACTACACTTCCAGACGATTCATCAATACTCATCTATAAGAAATCATCACTTTTTGGTGGTGTCACAAATTATGAACGCTTAACGACCTTCGAAGTTATATTTCTTATAAGGATCAACGGATGAAACAAGTTCGTATCACTAAAAGTCACATTACTACAATTGACCTTAGAATGAAGCAATATAAACGACAATAGCCCATTACCGAAACCTAGACCATACATAATAATTGAGGAAGCATTGCACATTATGAGGACTACGATATCTTTACTCGAAATATTAGGATGTTGCGAATCACCACTATTTCAAATAAGGATGCATGGCCAACTGTACTATAGTGCGGATTTCAATAATACCGACAGCAGGACAACACGTAATAGTACTAAAATTTTATTTCAGACCAATACCAAGAAATGGCTCTTAGGAATAAATTACATCATTCTCCTCAATTATCTTACTTTTCCGTTATTTCCTGTCGTACTTCATTTCTTTTTAAAACGAATTGCTAATCATCCCATGCACAAATTCTTTTTATTCATCCAAAAGATGTCGACAGCAGAGATTCGCCTTTAAATTAAATGTTTGGACCAATTTCATTTCTTCCACGCAGACGAGCAATTTAGTGACATTAAATTCTAGAGCATTAGATTCCTTAGATAATTATACAAAGGGTATTTCGCCGTTTTTCATTTCCTACTGCTATTTCGCCGTCTTTCATTTCCTACTGCCTATTTCCCTTTTTTGATTTATTTATAATGCGAATGCAGTGGCACGACAAAATTATCAAATAAAACTGAATTGGTAAACACAGATGCATTTTCCGAAAAAAAAACATAATAATAGAGACTAAGAAATCACTTACTATTACGACATGCACTAAAAGACAAAAGTTTTTCCTTGACATGTATAGTTCCTAAAGTGTAGAAAACTGAAGAAATGTCAGCATAGTGGTTTGAAGTGATCCTAAAATTTAAATAAATTTTCAGTTTTTATGCACTCAGCTTCATTGCCTTTATATGAATAGTAGGTGCACTGATGCGGTGTATTTGAAATCACACGATCGTGAATCTAAATTTTCTTGGTCTTCATCATATTTATTTCTTCTCGCTCCTGAGTTGGGCCCTTTTACCCTGTCCAATTGGTGGATAAAGCATTTTCCCGCGTGCTAACTTAAGTCGATTCTGAAATATGTAAGAAGCTGCACTTTCTCAAATCATTGTAAGCTTTACCGAATGATGATGAAGAAGTCATAAAATCTGACATTATAACAAAAATAAAAATTTTCCTTTTTGTTTTATGACAGGGAAAACGAACTTTGAGCACTATTAGTGTTTTTGCCAAATTCAAATCCAGTGCAGTTCAAAATCTCACAAAGTAATATTGTAATATTTACCTGCACTTCTCTCCATTCAACATGTTCATCAAAATAAAGACCATGGAATCGCAACATTTTTGTCAGATAGTGGAACATTGGTTGATTAGGATAATAATCAATCTAAAATTATAAGATTTCTTTCTGTCCCACTTTTATTCAGCTTCATTTATAAGTTTCGGGACTTACTACATTCAAGGACATCCTGGTTTTTAGAGGTTCTGCTTTTTTTTAATAAGCATCAGTACTAGTGATCCGATTTAATGTTGCAAACCACATTGGAAAAAAAGTCGCAGCTTCAAAACCCACTACGAAACTTGGTAGCTTATACTCAGTTATTCTTAAATAGTAATCATTATCGATGACTAGGACTAAGGCCTGATGTAAGCGACTAAAACAACGAAAAATATTGAGCTGTTGATAATGGTACCATACTGACTTTCACTAAAGTGTAAACAAAAACATTTTAACAAGAAGTACTAAACATTAATTAGGTGAAAGAACTAACTGTTTTGAATGACTGTTGCTCCAACGGCTCTTCCGACATAATCCTTACAACTTTGAGGTTTTTGGATGCGGTTGTTCGTTGTGGTTCAGTGAAAATACGTCTCGATAAATCATGCATATGCCTCCCATACTCTGTTTTACAATTGATTCCACGCGCAGCTAAATTGATACGTGATAGCATCGTTTTCACCGCAGCCCCTACAAAATTGCATATGCCGTATGTACGTTTTCTTCGTAAATTTCACAGATTCTTCATTGATTACTTTTTCATTTTCTTGTAGTACGAGAATGCAGTGTTTTCTGAATTTATTGTTACACAACATATACAACCGCTATCGTCTAAGAAATGCTTCTCATAGTCACTCTCATTAGGAACTTAAACTATCTATTTGAAATGAAACATCAAACTGATAAAGCATTTCATTACAGTGAAAGGATTCATAAAACACACAAACAGCCAACTCTGTAAAAGTTACCGGTTTTTGATAAGCGTAACGCATGATTCGTGCGTGTCGCCAATGTTTTTGTTCTCATTGCCATTGTTCCTGAAATTATATATAGCGATTGAACTTTCGCATATGTTTTTAAGCAGCAACGTAGTTTTAATGAGTTGTTGGCCAGTTAATTAATTAATTATTCCATTTCCTACTGATTCATGTCTCTTTCTTTGGGAACAAATGCAAACAGTATGAAATTTCAAGAATATCAACCAGCTCATCCTTCAGCGATGCTATACACCAGCAACAGTGTGAAACGACGGACACGAAAGATCCAACCGACACGAAAGATCCACAAAATACTCTTCTGTTCATTACTTTTTAAAATGCTTATCAAAGACATGAGTATTATTTTCATATTTGCAGCTACTAATATCGCTATATATCGTTCAAAACTTTTTCAGTAAAATATTAACTGTGTAAAACAGCATTCCGACATCTATTAGCAATGAATATCAAAAGGAACGATTGGCAAACAAAATTTTGTTTTAATTCGACGACAAAATTGGAGTACGATTCAAATTTTAATTTCTGAATATTTGAAATAATCGATGATATCTGAGACCAGTGGGCAAGTCCTCCCTCTTTTTTCCTGATGATAACATTTACTAGCATTCTTGTCTACCAGCCCACACATTCTGCCTTTTACTTCCCGCGATATCCAATACTTGGCTATGTTATCTCTCCTTCATTTCCGATCTAACCCAACATTTCTAATCACGACGTCTTGCCCTTTGGAGAGAGTTCCCCAACCCTCGAAGCACTCAACATAAGTTACCCACCAGGCAGATCACAATGCTGGAACAATTACTTGTAGGAAGGAAATTTTCATCTCTGGTCCAACCGTAGTGACATATGGAGGCAGAAAAGAGTGTTGTGGTTGTTTGATTAGCCAAGGAATCGCCTACGAATTGAGGGCGGTGGAGTGTTGAAGTTAGGATTGAGAAGGACGTGAAGTAGAAAGTGGAAAGAGACGTGAAATAGTAAGCCTCACATTCTGTATGCTATGGAGGATGAGGCTGAGGTACTATTATTTTTAATTTTTTATGTACAGAATTGGTTTTGAACCAAAAATTTGTTTGAGCTCATTACATTTGTTCTTGTCGCAACGAAATATAGAAGCGTTTCTTCTGTGATGTTTTGCTTTTGGTGCTCTGAGCTTTGAGCACTAGTGTTGAACTAAAAGAGCGAACTGTAAAATCAGAATATTTCATGCTGCATAGAAATTGGGCGATTTCGCCAGGAAATCAGTATTTTCAGTATTTGTTGATAGCGAGCGAAACAAGCGATCCATATGCAACAGTACTGATCAACCCAAAAACGGGTGTTTCTCAATGGTCTTATAGGGGGAATGAACTGCAAGGAGCTGTAACAGGTTGTAAAATTTTCCCTCAAAAAAGAGGAGTAAGAAAACCGAAAAACATTTCAGTATTTGCATGCGAGCAATTATTTTCAGGATCTGTTGAAATGCTTGGCAGCAATCGTATTTTTGTGGCAATCAAAGACCAGCCGTTACTACATCTCCTTTCTATGGATGGCAGTAAATGCCTCCACGTCAAGAATGTACTTCCCAAATCAGTGCGCCACTTATCTGTAACGCCAGATGGTAGCGTACTGTTCGTTGCGATCAACAATCAGATATACGTTTGGATTGTAAGTTGAATGTACATATTTTTAGTCATTTATTTCAACTGCTACTACTCTGTCTCATACAAAGTTACAGATTGGTACAGGCGAACTTATTGCTATAATTAATGGTCATTATCGATCAATATCTAGTCTTCTGCTCAATTCTGACGGTTCACTTTTGGTGTCTGGGGCAGAGGATGGCAGCTTATGTGTGTTCGTTGTTGCTGAGTAAGTTTTACTGATGGAAGTTTTTTCTATGCGACTTGGAAAAAGCAAGTGAAGATATTTTTCATAATTTACTTACTTTTCCGTAAACTTTTTTAGGGATCTGCTTCATTATTGTTTATACTTTCAAAATAAATGGTAATTAAATGGAATACCGATGCCTGTTTCTCCCTTCAGGTCATTACTCCCTACTACAAATCGTCCTTCACCTCTTTTAGATGTTATATGGGTAGATATTATATTCGATGTTCTATTGAACAAATAATCGCAAGGCAAAAACAAAAACATGCGGAGTATGAAATCACTGACGTGAATAAAATAGACCAGAGGGTTTTTTTGTTTCATATCATTGTTTCAGGTTGATGTCAGCAAACCCAACTTTAGAACATGCCATCCCATTCCGTCATTGGCGACCGCATTCTTTATCCGTTAGCAATATTGCAATAACACGTCACAGTAATGCTCGTATATTATCTTGTTCCAAGGATCATACCGCTGCATTCCACTCAATTACAGCTGACATCTGCTTGTTAAAGGTAAGTTAGGGTAAAAAGCTGAATTTATATCACCTCCATACAGTTTACATTTCCTTACTCTTGGCATTTTGATTTATTGAACTTTATGATTCACTCGTTTGAAGGTGAATCTGTACGTCTTTGCGTCCCCTGTTGTTTTGTTTTATCAGATGAACCATTCAACAATATGCAACCATTAACTAGTTTGTTTTTACTTTAGATCTCATGTGATATGGCTTTATCATCTTGTGCAATTGATCCTGCTGAATGTCGATTGTTTCTAGGCACCGTCAACGGATCCTTGGTGCAACTAGATCTTTATTGTTTGGTTTGTCTATAAAAGAAATTGATTTAGGAATTACTGACGAAAAGAGATTTATTCTGGTCTTTTAGAACAAAACAGAAGTATCGCTTGTAATCGAAGAAACTGCTGGAAATTTGCCACTATTCAAAGGTCATTCTGCGGAACTGGCATGGTTGGATGTAAATCATGACGGCTCTTTGCTGGCATCCGGTGACGTATCCGGTGTTTATGTGATTTGGGATATTTCGAGTCGGCAGTGTTTGAAAACATCCTCTCTAACGGGTACATTTTACGAAATCTTAACCAGGGCTACACATCATCTACGCATGTTCTTTTAAGGACCCATCTGCAAGTTGAAGTTTAACATGCGATGGAAAGCTACAGAAGGAAGTGGCAAAAAAAAGCAAACACTTCCTATCTCTAATCTCAAACGGCAGAAGGAAAGAAAGTTACCATCGCTTGTATTGTTGCAGGATGGAATATCAAGTGAAAAAGTACTGCCGTTTTCAACTTATTTCGTTAGCTGTAAAAACACTTTAAAAGCCAGAATTTTACTCATGATTTGCTGGTAATAAGCTGCCCTAAATCTAAAATAAAGTCCGATTTCATATCATATAATTTAGTTTTTTTTTTGCCTTTTCAGGACGAATTTTATGCTGCACATCTGGACAGGATCATATCTGATTACGCTAAAGTAGAAGTAAGCATCTAACGTATAATCCTTTTTTACTCTCTGCCATATGTAGAACCTATATGTGATTCTATTAATTGCAGTTTTTGTTTTTCAGTGACTTATATGATTTACTAGAAGTAACATATTTAGAAAAGCAGGTCAAAACTGGAGTATAAAGAAAAATGGCGTCACTCGCTGTAACTATAGTCCAGTAAGGCATCAGGACTACGTTAAGATCAAGGAAGAATTAGATTTTTAAGTAAACTCTCTTCAGATCCAAGTTAATGCTTCCACCGACGATGAACTGCACAGTGAATACATTACTGAAGACCTAAAATCAGCGGAAGGCGTAGAGACCTCAGATTCGAAAATAATAGAATCCTTGAAAGCAAAACTAGCAATGTTGGAAAAAGCTAATCAAGAAATTTATGATTTTGCAGCATCGTTGATCATTGATCGGAGCTGATTCGATCATAAAATGCTCGAAAATAATACTGTTCCTAACCTGTGTGCGTAAGTAAAAGGTAATTAAAAATCCTTGTCTTTGTGAACTAAAACTGTGGACGAATGCAAAGACAAATGCTCATTTTCATAGTGGTAAGCTACTATGAGATAATGTGAAAAATACTTCTGTAAGATGTTGAATATTCTTGAGCTTTTTTTTCCGCACCAGTAATTCTTTATCTTGTATACTTTTCTAACACCTCTTGAGATGCCCAAGAATTTTTTTTTACTTGCTTAGAAGCGTTTGGAAGGAAATACTATTTCAGCGCAAACAGACTTTATATAGTACAATCAAATGTATGTACTGTAGTAACTGGCCTCGTTGTACCACAAAGAGAAAAGGATTATGATACACATCAGTCAGTTAAAAAAAAAAGAAAAAAGATACGATGTACTAACAAATTATGCCTCTGAGAAAATTTTAAACGAAAATAAAACAGTATATATCTTAACAATGAACCGTAAGGAGAGATCCGCAAGACAAACCAAAAGAAAAACATTAAAAAATGAAATGAGCACAGCCCAAGAAAAAACTGAAATAATCACTAGAAGTAGATGGAGATAACCGAATACAAACAGATATCAGCTAAAATATGTTTGCTTACATGAAACGTCATTTCAACAACGCGAAGAAAATGAGTCTCAAGACGAGATAAATGATGAAATAGCAATCCTGTAAGGGTACCAAACTCACCACTTCTAGCAAATTTCGATAAACTTTCTTTTCAAGCAGTACATAGAACTATACCCACATTTCTACGGTATTCCCGATTGTCGTACAACGAACCCCTTATAACAAGACGTCACCGGGGAAAATCTTCATACATAGATGTCCACAAATAGAGCAAAACCTCCTCCTGGAAAAACTAGGCAAAGGATAAGCTGGCCAAATCTAAAATTTGATAGTATTACGCAAAGGGGAGCAAAGTCCCAAGCTAAGGTTAAAAATTAAGGTCTTGGACAGAACCATGAAAAAAAACGGAAGGTGAGTCACAGATATTACCAAGACAATTCTTCGAGTCCCAATATAAATGCACAGTTTTATGAAATTAGTCACGGGATCCAAAACAAAACGAAACAAAGCTTGGCTGCAACAATGACTACAGCAATATTTGCACCGGATAAGATCTCACCGTACATGAATTATAATATTACGATACGTCGGATTTTTTTACCGGAACAATTAATTATTCATTGTAGAAAAAAAGGCGCACCTCACCGAAGCAATGAAAAAAACAAACCAAACCCATAGATATGGAAAAATGAACCACAACAAATGTTTAAATGGATTCCAATATATTTTCAAGAAAACAGCTCAGGAATTTCTTGGAGAACTAGTATTAGTCGACCTTGGGCTGAATTTGCTGTTTGTGAAATGGAAAGCGTCTGAACTGACACTGGGTAAACGTGATGCCGGAGGTGGACTCACCGAATTCGGCGGTATCGTGGAGGTGGAACGCGTAACTGAACTATCAAACAGAGAATGCTCATCCTGAGATGAGTGTGTGATGAATGTATACGGCCTAAAAATCCAGGTATATGGTTATGAAACAAAGATATAATCAACAAATCACTATCACTTTCCTATTTTAATCAAAATGACTATCATTTTGACTATCATGACTATCATCAAATGACTATCATTTTCCCACTCTCATTTTGAATTACCAATTATTTGAACAAAGTATAAAATAAAACAATAGGTGGTTTTTCCAATAAAGGTGAAAAAAATGGTCAAGTGCAGTAGGTCGAACTATTTGCAATCGACAAGCTCCATCATTAACACTTTCTTAATGCATTCTTCTTTATCTGACAACATACACGATTCTATTCGTCCCATCCGAAAAATGCGATTAATCGTATGAAGTATTATCACAGCGGCATAATCATTCATTTAAATATCAAATATACGCACGACAGTAATAAATGTAAGTATTGCTCACATGTAAGTATTGCTTGCACTGTTGAAAATCTCCTGTTCTGCTGTTACATGTGACTTTGGAATGCCACTAATATCACTGAGAACGGGTGGCAAAATAGCACTACTTGCAGGACTACAGCGTGTTGTTTTTACTGAGAGCTAAAAAAGTACCACTTTACATTTCAAAACCTAAAAAGTTGTTTACTTGAAAGCCATAATACGATTTGTCTTAGTTTACTCACAACTCCTCATGCGCTATATTAAATAATTAGTTGATATAAATAAAAAGGAATATACCAAGCCTCGATTATCTCCAGTAGATGGTAACTTCGACGGGTCATCTGCACCATTTCCAAATCGTCCTCGTAGATTCATTAACTCAACGTCTTTTAGACGCAAATCTGCTTCCTTTGCAAGTAGCTGTTCTGTAACATAACTTCCGATAAACAATGGTAATTAATGGTATTTCCGATTGAATGTTCTGCTGAGAACGACTATGGAAAGAAAAATTGAATTGATTTCTGCAGAGTTAGCTATTAATAATTGCATTGGTTAGCAAAACTCACATTGTGATGATATTCACGGTCTTATCAGCTTACATCCTTCACCAACATACACCACGAGAGAATCATACAGCTTAAAAACAAAAATTCACTGAAAACTCACTTTGAAAATCAGCCATCTGCCCTCGCGCTTCATTTAAAGCATAGAATAATTTCTGCTTTAGTCGATTCTCAGCTGATAATGATTTCTCTAGATGAGTGTTCTTCTCACGAATAACTCTAAGCGCCGTGTGCAGCTCCTGAAATACGTTTCACTATGAAATATTAACTCCTGAAATTGTTAAAGCATGAAAAACTAACAATATGATCAATTTTGCTAGTTTAATTTCTCTGAAGTCAGTCTCAATACAACTTTATTTTGCAACGTCAAAATGTTTTCTCTGAAAATAAATCATATATGTGCACAGTAACTTTGACTGCACCGGAAACAAGACTTTGAGGGAGATATTTCCTACGGCTCATCAAGTTGACACAAACTTGCAAATCATTGCTTTCTTTATATTGACGTAACTGTCGCAGCTCCTCTTCATGCTCATTTGCAAGTTCCTCTTTAGCCTTCAATTCACGTCGAACGATTCGCAATTCTTTTTCCAAATCAGCCTTTTTTGTTCTGCATGTTTCACCGCATTCAACAGTTCTACAAATAAAACACAAAACTTTTCACGAAAGAAAACTGTAGAACTGACAGCTCTATTATTCTAGTCTTGAAAAAACTGCTGCTCAGTTTAATTATGGAGAATAGTATAATAACTGAAAACATCAGCCTTTTCACCTTAAGGATGTGAAGACCATATTACATTAAGTAATCCGACTGTCCTAGTAATCAATTTTCTTGACGTTTTGCATAAAATGAGTTATAGAAAATAGCGATGTACTCACAAGCTACATTAGCGAGCTACAGTACATAAGTTATAGTTTACAAGAAAACAAGTTATAGTTTACATACTTGTTTGATTGTGCTGCGGCTAGTGCACGCGCAACAGCGTGCTCTTCCTTAATTTTGCTACGCTTCTCTGCATTTAATTCTTTTTCTAATTCATTTTTTTTCGTTTGTATATCAATTAATTTCTTTTCCAACAACTGCATCGCTGATTTATCTTGTTCGCGTGCCTTCATTATATTTGCAAGTCTGGAAAAGAATCATCGTTTTGTAGCATCTAGCTTCTTTAAAAAAAGGAAATAGAACTTTACTTTAAATTCAAAACCAAGAAAATGCTTCATAAGGAAACTAACTTGTTTTCGCTTTGCTCCTGCTTTAATTTTAACTGCTGTAATTCTCCTTTTAGTTGTTTTTCTCCACTAATATACTGCTGCAGCATGTAACGTAATTCATTTTCTTGTGATCGTGCAGCTCGCAGATCACTGCGCAACATTTCTAGTTCATCAGCACTAAAATATATGTAATTAATCCTATGACACTTCATTCAAAAAAAGAAAAAAAATCATGTTGCATCAACTTGTATTCAAGATGATTATAAGCCTTGTTCATTTGCTCCAAACACAGCTTGGAGAATTTAACAGTTTGGAATATACAAATGCGCACTAGAACTATTGCACATTTGAATTTAAATAAGTTTTCTATATGTGAAATTTCATTTTCAATTCAAAATGAGTGATCTCCATTTTTGTGATGGATTACTGAGATATGACTAAAGCAAACAACAAAAAATCGATGATGTAGTATATATGAGTTCATACTAAATGCTACAAATAAAAATCTAAATTAAAAATAAAAATTATGACGGAACTAACTCATATTCGCTGGCCTTCCCATCAAAAGTAGCAGCATTGCCTGTAGACGAACCACCATTCTCAATGACATTAACACTAGTAATCGATATGTTCTGATAACCCGTACTGCTAACAGAATTGTACATTTGTCTATCCTGTTGTATATTACCAGCCGCCAGATTCAATAAATTATTATTTAACGCACAATTAGCACCCAGTGTTGACGACGATAACGTAGTTCCAGGTGTCAGTGGCGATAAGATGTAGCCAGCATGATTTTGAACATGACGTCCCCGTGAACGTCCACCTTTTGCTCGAGAATAATTTCCCGAACTCGGAATTAACACTAAAATGTAAACGGATTTTCGGAAAGCTCTAGATGCTGTTTTTTCTTCAAGAGAAGCTTTCAGAACCAAATATATTTCAAAAGATTTCGCAATCATTCAATAATAACAGAAAGTGAAATACCTCTACTTTTTTTGGAACTATTTGGATGGCGATGAATAGATCCTAAACGATTAGAACTTGGTGAAGCATCATCTGGCTGAGATGAAGTTTCTTCCTGCTCCATCATTTCATCCTCGCTTTCCATTTCATTTGAACTCAGTGATATATGATCATCTAACGATGATGACGGTGACTCAACAACACCACCTAATATATACAACACTGTGCTCCAAAGTAAATCCCATAACACGCGCCACAAATACATTCTCGGTGTCACCAATAATGATACTGTAAAAATACGAACTCTAAGGATGAAAGAGTTTTCAGAGCGGAATATAAATCGACTTTGATACATTTTTTCAACCTTTGAAGGAAAGCTATGCCATTGGAAGACATAGAACTAATGGTTTCTGTTCAACACATAATTTTCCCAATAACGAATAACCCTTTGAGCCACGGGAGCACTTCTATCACATAAACTAATTATGATTTAGTCTATGCTTGCTCTTCAATTGAAGTTAACTGATAAAGCGAAACGTTTCCGAATTCTTCAGTTAATGAGCAAATTAAGAGATTACGAATGTAAAATTGATCGATTTATTATTAAAAACACAATTATTTGAAAATGACAACTGTTTTGATGTAAATAAAAATTAGTCAAGCAAGTAATTTTGAGAACATTGGCTAACAAGTTTATTCCCTTCGGAAGTTGCCATTTACTTTTCTTGGTAACACAATACAAAAAACTGAAGAAAATTTATTACTAACGAACCGGAACTAGCTGTATCATCATCATCGTTATTTTCTCTTACTACCCTTCCCTTTCGCGTTGATGAAGATCCACTTGAAGGAACAGAAACTTTTTTGGAATTAATGCTAGTATGTTTCCAGCTATTTTGCTTCCAACCCGCTCCACGTGAGTTCTTTCGTTGTGTTACGGTGGCTGATGAAGGTGATGCGCAAATAGCTAGATTTTGTAACGAACCAGGACAAATTTCAGACTCATATTCTGAAAAAAAAAAAATGAATAGATTTACTTCAATTATACCAGACAAAAGATGAAATGTTTCCCGCTTCTAATATAGTAAAGCAAAATATGCAAAAATAGTTGAAAACGCTTTTCAAAACAAGAGATAAAACTGGCTCGATTTTGATTCACTAACAGCTTCAAAAGAGAAGGAATCGATAAATGCACGTACAGAGGTAGTAACAAAAGGGAAAGTAAAAGATAAAATACGAGAACTATATCAAGAACTATGTAGCTTACACCACTACTTATAAACTATCGAATGTTATACTTACGATTTATTCATTATAATACGATCCACAAATTTCAGAAAATAGCCAAATGTGCTATATACAATAGTTTTCCCCTAAAATGCTTTCCAAATGCAATCAACACTGAGCATTAGAGCTTCCTAACAATGATGCAGCACACGCAAATCAGACCAAATGCAAAAAGAAAGCAACCTATCTGCTCCTGGTCCTGTAATACGCTACTATTACAATGCGAATATATTTTCGGCCCTTCATATAATGAAGGTAATGCCTCTATTAGAAGCTTACAATACATTTCGTTGGCAAGTGACACTTCACGTTGGCGTCTTTTTACTCTCCACAATCTGTAAGAAGGGCATTATATCTTTCTGTAATAAATTAACAATAAGGTCGTAACTCTGTGGCCAATTAGTGCAGAAGTAGGAATGATGACACTCCTGTATCTGGCCAACATGCAGTTCAAATACTTGCGTCTCAAAAAATCTGAAATTTGAGACAGTATTTATGTTTCCAAAGCAGGCTACTAAAAAATCTCATACCTAAAATAAGTTTTGAGACCAAATCCAAGCATTATGGCCGGATATCCAATGCAGTGTGCAGCAAAGGGTCGACAGAGATCTGAGGTCAACGAAGAACTGTGTGTAAAAGCTGTCACTAATGAGATACCAAAGCGACCCAAAAAACCACTGACA
This sequence comes from Loa loa, assembly GCF_000183805.2. Lineage (NCBI taxonomy): Eukaryota > Metazoa > Nematoda > Chromadorea > Rhabditida > Onchocercidae > Loa > Loa loa. The sequence continues at coordinate 405,888 of NW_018108192.1, forward strand.
GGATCAACAAATCGTGCTGGTGGATAGCATTCTTTCGGAGAAACACTTGTGACCATCTCAATGTTGGTTGATAAGTCACGTTCCAACCAATTCGTCAATACACCACCTGAAATTTCATTAGTTTATGCAAATAATTCGACAAAATTTAAACTCAATACAGCAAGAGACACGAACTAATAGGTTCGAATAAGCTATCATAATAAAAGCAAAACAAAATGAAATTTCTGAAAACATTACCAGTAAGAAAATTGAGTGTCGAACCAAGCGTCGAACCTTTTAAGAGCTGCAACGGCGAATCTCCTCGATAACGCCAATTATACTCGAAAAATATTACCGTGATCCATAACAGCAAATGAGCTGAACCAATACCTCGTTCTGCTACAATTATTATTGAGTTCTTAAGGAGTTCGAACCGCTGGATATAAAAATAGGAGGAGATTCAAAAATATTGAGTCTAATAAGAGACAGCATTGAAATTGCATTTCACGAATTTTTTATACCTGTCTGCCAAACTAGAAGAATCCATACATATGTACTTGAAAGGAAGAACAGCAGCTGAACGGGAAGAAATATAAAACAAATAAGATCCGCTGTTACTGTCGCACATACAAAAAATGCAGACAAAGCCTGAAGTTGATAATTTCGAAAAATTTAGTCAAAAATTCAAAATATTTTTGATGCACTTATTTTGGCGGTTATAACGATCATAAAAACAGGTAAGAAACATACAGAATACTGCAATGAGCTAACGAGACCCTGGAATCGAAATGAATCGTAGCAATTGCGCATAAGTAACCAAACTGGATATAATAACTCAAAACGGAACCCGATCAATAAATCAAGCGCAATACAACTCAGCCACAGCAGTACAAATTTCACGTATGCGAATCCACCGAAATGTCTGTAAAGTGTCATGTTAGAAGTGGTGAAGAAGCAGCAGCACACCATCAGCGATGCATATCTCGGGCCAGAGGCAACCTGGAACTACATAATTCTGTGCTTCATTATATATGAAGAAAAAAATGCCCGGTAGCTAGTTGATACGAGTGGATCAACGCACTTGCGACTACTCCCTCTACAAAAATGCATAAAAATTTTAACGGTCAACTTACTGCATCATAGAAACGAAAAATAACCTCCAGAGCACGAACTACCTTGACAGCATGAACTACTATGTAAAAATATTAAAGCTCACTTACCCACAACACATTGTTTCCGCGATACGACCACGTCCCTTTAAATTTCTGCGCAATTTTGGCATATCAATGGTTCGTGTTGTTCTCTTCATCATTTCTGCAGCCGACTAATCTCTCAGGCAGCACTGAAAAGTGTTAATTTCTGTTTTTTTACAAAAAGGAGAAGCGAGGCGTAGGGTAAACATTTTAACGTTATTTCCTTGACCACAGAAGCTTATCAAAGTAAAACACCACCATACAATATAATTAACCTTTTGAATTGTTATGTAAAGAATCATTTTTCTATCCCTACTTTTACTGCACAAACTCGTATTAAAAAATCAGAATAATTTAATATCTACTCTGCGTTAAACCTGTGAAAACAGTGAATAACAAGCATACGTAAAAGTGAGGAAACAGACGTGACGTGGAGCAAGTTCATAACATTGAACAGCTGACAACATCGCAGATTATTCCCGAAGTTATATGAAAACAGGTTTATGGTCCTAATGGAAAAAGCTATTGGAAAGCCACTGCGTACAAGAGGAAAGAGCGGAGTTGTTTACTCCCTTCACAATTCCAGCATAACAAGAAAACTGTGAAACCGCAAGGAGCATCATCTGAATAATCCAAAATACTACTTGCAGTGTGGATCAACGATATTAAACATACTTTTCTTACCAATATTGGTATGAATTTTATACTCATAATTAGACAAAAAAATCAAGTCAAGAGTTAACTTAGTTCAGTGTCAAATTAGCCTAAACACTAAATAATCTTAAATGAAAAGCATAGTTGAAACACAGAACTTCCACAAATCTGAAATATATCCACGATATCAATTGTACTGATAGAATACGATGGATCCGTGAGACTTAGCTCAATCAGCATATATCAACGAAACGGAAACAAAAATGATCACGATGAAAAAAAAAGTATTATCGACTTTGTCTTGCTTCACTGCAAGCTTTCAAATGCAGCTGATAGCAATCCCCTAGCAAGCCGTTACCCCGCTCCCTACCCTATTGCCGTGCTACTCTTGCACAACCTTTCTCTCCCCCTGGACTTCTTTCAACTATCACCATCATCCAAGCAATCCTTTCTTCCAACTACATGGCTAAATTTTCTTCTAGCTAGCTCCTTGTTGTATCGACACATAGACCGGCCATAACTACCCTCCTCCGTTACTTCAAGGCCAACTCCCCGCTCTCTCCCTTTTCCAGATGACGGCAAATCAATAGCAGTCACGCTTGATACTTCCTATCTTCACAATCCAGTTACTTTCAAGCCTTATAAGGCCACGGTCCATCTCTATCACTGTCAATCAAATTTCAACTCACTCCAATGCAAGCATTACAGCCTCCCACTTTGTCCTTCACGACGATATCCCACGCAGCAGCTCACCCTTCCTTAATTCATTTCCATCACTTCCACAACTTTATTATTCTTCATCAGCCTTTTTAATACATTTTATTGCACCACGTACGCCAGGAATTGCAAACTGATAACATACTTCCCTTATCCCAGGAATTGCAGGAATTGCAAACTGATAACATACTTCCCTTATCCCAGGAATTGCAAACTGATAACATACTTCCCTTATCCCAGGAATTGCAAACTGATAACATACTTCCCTTCCTGTAATCAAAATCAGTCTGAAGCAAAACCGTTACATTTTAAAACTTAACGGCACGCCATTTTATTCATATGTACTCTCGAGTGTGTCACCAGGAGAAAACTAAGACAACTATAAGCAAAAGATTCAGTGATTAAAGATACAATCTGAATCCACATTTTAGAATCTCTCGCGAACAGTACCGCAAACAGAGTTCATCTGTTCAAAGTCCTTCAACATCCAATTAGCGTTATATTCTCTCACAAATCGTGTTAAGTCTTACTGTAATCTGATATATGAAGGGAAGAATATTCATTAGTTTGTAAACATGATGAGGGTATTATGCTCTGAACAGTGTCTTACTGAGAACCTAGCCGACTTCGAATAGGCGACGAAAACATTCTACCTCCTAAATAATATTCATAAAACATGATAATCTGACGTCTGACAGAGTAAATTCATGAGACGACACACAGCTTACATGTCTTGTCAACAGCAGAGCAGGCGACATAATGAAAAACGAAGTTGTAAATTAGAATAAAAATTTAGTGAAGAGATTTGTACGAGTACTACAGAATAGCATCGCTGAACATAGCTCTCAAGTATACAAGAGGAGCGGTAATAGACAGTTTTTGATTCAGGTGATCGCTAGATCAAAAAGGAATGAAAAACACTTTACATAGCTTTTTGCTATCATTTTTCTTTGGGGATTTACTTCAGTAATATGTGTCTGCTTCATCATTCTCTCCAGTGATAATTCTAGCCGTCGACTCCTCAAAAACTGCTTGCAAATTTCTCTTTGGTAAACCATTTAAAGCTTGATTTGATACAAATCTGAGTGAACATATAAAATTTCAAGTAAAATCTCTTAGTAATTTGTTGATACTGCTAGCTTTCTCTGGCAGAAAGCCCTCTGTAGTGATTTGGACATAATGTTAATAACCTCACCAGAAGGAACTTCTAGCACAATCCCGCCACGCAGAAAAGTAATTCGCAAGGAGAAATTTTTCGACATTAATCCCTAATATAATAATATGTAAAAAATATAATATGTAAAAACAATATAGTATGTGAAAATAATCTGTAATATATAAAAATTAATATGTAAAAATGCTAATACAATATGTAAAAGTCCTAATATAATATGTATATATCCCTAATATAATATGTAAAGGTTTTTCTAGCAACTTATCTTTTCAATGAGGCGAATACCAGGGAATTAAAAAAAAAACATTTGATGATATAATTATTAAATCTACGTAGTGCATTATTCGGTCACTTTGTTTCAAGCCCTAGCCATAGCATGATACTTAGATGGAGTAAGTTCTACAACGAGCAAAAAATCAATCTTGTTATGTAAAGTAAGAATTCAAAAGTTGCTTCCAAAGCTGCATAACATGTAAAATAAGGTCATCGCCTTAGATTAAGCACCAAACACTAAAAGTGTGGATCTCATAATTCATTTTCTAGCAATCATTTGTAGCTTAAATATTTCTTACTGATTTGAATAGTTACCGACAATTTTGTCACCTCATACATTCCCTCATTATCCCTATAAAAATCTTTCAGTCTATGGTTGTTTTAAAAAGTAGTAATAACAAAGTCGTGGAAAAACTTTTTTCTCCATTTAACCGTATTTCAACTTTCTCATTATTTCACTTTCTCTTTGACTGTCTGAAATGTCTTTTAAGCCTCCTTATTACAAAAGCAGCAGATGCTGATAATGATATTTCTGCAGAATTAATTTGATGAATTAAAAGTGTAAAATATAAGATGAATTAAAAATTTATATACTTCTTAAGAGTACCTTCTTAAGAGTATAAAAACTTTCTACCTTCTTAAGAGTATAAAAACTTTCTACCTTCTTAAGAGTATAAAAATTTATATACTTCTTAAGAGTATTATTAAGATGGAAGACAATGCTTAACTCTAATTTTTATTCCTAACCTTAAGATTAGATCAAGCGCGTATAATTCGCTCACAGAAAAACCTCCACATAGAATTTCCTAAATTCTAATTAAAGTGTTACCATTGCCGTATAAAATCTACAAGTAGCATGAAGTGAAAGATTCTATGCTAATCTACTGAGATATATTCATTCATCTCAGACTTCACATCGGCGTATAACTTTAAGGATACCCAAGTATTTCAATTTTTTCCAACATTATAGCATAGCAAAGCAGAAACCTGTAATTTTGTTACACAGCACCTAGTACGAACGGAAGCAATTCAGCGGTATTGAGAAGGTAAAAACAAGAATTTGAACTGTTCCAATTTGACAATAAATGAAGTAATAGAAGTAAAACTGCAACACCAAGGAAGCTAAATAGATGGATCCGGATGGTTGTATCGAAACATTATCCGATTATGCACAGCAGTAAATCACACAGGTCATCCAGTTTGGGAAATATTATAATGCATGGGACACAAATTACACACAGAAAATTTCTAACTTGTCGCCAAATTAAGTTTTTGTTTACAGTGAATCTCCACTCAGAAAATTCTACTTAAATAACTTATTAAGATGAGATTTTGAAACGGTGTTAACGTGCTGTTCGAACTGATTTAACAGTCTCTTCCATATCCAGTCTACAGATGAAAGTGCACAGTTCAATAGTAATCATGCACATCATGGAATGGAGTCACATCATAAGAAAACATCAGATTCTATGTCCTCATGTATGTACCATTCTAACGGTAACTTGACTCATGCAACTTCATGACATAATCTCAACAACAACTATAAAAAGGTTTACAATGATTACTGGCTTCTAATCTCCTCTGTTGCACAACAAAGAAAATCTAGTAAGGCACTACTCATTAGGTCATCGTGGCTAAAATTACGGTTAAATTTATAATTTCACTGAGGAAGCTCAACGAAGTGTTGAAGTTTATCATAAAGGAAGCAATAGATAGCAGGTGGACTATGAGATATGACATGATGGTATTCGATATATATATGAATACCAAGAAGCTGGGTAAACATGGGAAGAGTGAGGTACTACCCAAGAGAAAAGTATCTTACTACCTTCCTCAAACAACAACATGCTTACTCATTGTCTATTGCCTGATGTACTTCCCATCAGTCAGCCATTCTTAACATTTATTACAGTCCAAGCAATGATGCACTGCCAACAAAAATGTGTCATAAACACAACATTGAGTGATTTGTAGGGAACTTCCGATGTTTCATATCGACATTGACACAGGCCGTGTAGGCCGCGATATTTCCAATCAGCCATTATTTAAAATGAAAGATTTGAAGAGTTAACAAGGCTCAGAGTTTCTTGTAATTTTATTGTTGCTGAAATACTTTCTCCAGTATTTCAGCAACAATACTTTCTCCAGCTTCTATTACTGGTATTATTCCAGCGCGCTGACCATCAATCATTAGCCGAGGTAAGTCGCTGACCAATAATCATAAGCTACATTAAATTGCTGACCACTAATTGTAAACTGAGCCAAGTTGTTGACCATTAATTATAAGCTGGATTAATTTATTTATTGGAACAGTTGAGACAAAAGGCCGGGATGAATAGTGTATAATGACAAAATCTGAGTTCATCTATTGTTCATTCGGTTAGGATTGAATGTGAAGAGTCTGGCAGGGTATATCGATATGATAGAGCAGAACTGCGATGGAGTAAGGTAGTCTGAGGATTCTGGTAACTATGAAACAAGCAAGTGAGAATGTTGGTTGCATTCGTTATGATATAAATTAAATACTACGAGGCGAGCAAAACAGATTTGAAATAGCGGCAGTTAGTGGAATGTTACGTGTCATATCAGGCATATTTCCCTAGCCGTAATAACACAGTGAAAAGGAACGAGATCCCATGATTGACAACGTACATCAGGTGGCATGAGGCTTTCAGATATCCAATGGTAAGGTATTTTCTTTCAGATATCCCATGATAAGGTATTTCTCACAAGTACGATATATCCTAAAATGTAGTATGATACTTTCCAAGTTATGGTGTTTTTAGAATTTATTTTAAAACGATACATGAAGATTGAAAGCACAAAAGGTTAGAGTTCATTAGCACGTTGCTATGATATGTTCCCATGACAACTTCTTTTTTCATTTATTATAGAGAGAATTTAATTCATATAATTGTCGTTATTTTTATATGTAGTGCGGAACACAGCGCAAATATAATCACACATCTGTTTAAGAGTTGTCATGGCTTTCTCATCGTTTTTGCAGTTGTAATTGTTATCTTCGCATCATCCTTTTAGATTTAAATAACTTGAAAAGATGTAATTACGTTAGAAGCGAAGATTTAAGTGATTCCAGTAGAATGGAGAAAATGGTGCAAAATGCTTATTCAATCCATGATATAGCTTCAAGTTAGCTTACTGTAAGCTGAATCAAGTGTAAGAGCAAGCACACTTTCTTTATTAACGTACTAGAGTGTGGCAAATAAGTATTTTGTCGGGATAGAATTAATATCTTTACTCATCAAACAAACCTCAAAAAATAATATTGTTAGCATGGTAGCGTGATACTAGTATAGCTGCTTACGCACAAATGCTATTTACGTCACAAGTTAGGATATAATTAAGGAGAAAAAAATTTGACAAGTAGAGAATATCAATAATTATATACAAATCATCTATCCCCTGACATAAACTTCAGCAAGTAATGTGTAAATCGCTAGCACCTTGATTTCAATATACATAAATAAGATTTGAAGATAAACAGATGTTTCCGGCAGTTAAATGTTCACCTTCCATTTTTGCTTCGTTCAAAAATTGCTTTGTATCACTGAACTCTGTTGATTGGACTGATTCACTGGAACTTATCGTCAGTAAAAAAGGCAATGAAACGAAGGGTTTTTCAAACAATAGTCTTGCAGTAACTTTTGTTTTTTCTTTAGAGATTCCATTACGAATTTGGCGGTACTATAGTCAGCAAATTATACCTCATTAGTTGCATCATTTATCATCAGAAATTCTTCTTAGCTATTTATGAGCCAAATATCCATTTTCTTTTGATGAAAAGAATTTTTAGAACTAAAGTAAGCGGAAAATGATACATTTTTATCTGGATTTTATTGACAGTTCTGAAAAAATGGCGACATGGCTTATTTTTGAATAAATGAAACTTTGATCAGTTATTTCAGATGAGTGTGACCGAAAAGATAAGTGATATGCTGTTTCAATGTTGAGCCAATGGAATCAGTTGCCTTTATTTCACTGCCAAATGTGACCGAATATTACTTTTCTCTTCAACTGATATAAATTTTTGTTGTATTTGTAAATTCGTTGGTGCTGCATCACTTTATCTAAATATCTAAACAACTTCTGTTTCACTGAGACTTTTATGATATTTTTGTTTAGCCAAAGTTATTAAATGGAATAATTTGAAAAAAGTATGACGAAAAAGTGCTTCAAAATGTGGACACTTGCTTTCAATGTAAAAAAATCTATGAAAAAATAAAATAAAATGAAAAAATTTTTTATTGCACCGATACAATGTTGTATCACCAGAAGCCAGTACTTTGGAAAAATATTGGCTGCTAACTTCCCCCGACATCACATTTGAAAAGAGTTGAAACATTAGTGTAGGATATTGTCACAAAAGGACGAATCATAATTTGCAAAATTAAAAGAATTCTAGTTTCGCACTTCTGTTATTTTCATCGCACTGATGAAATGGTCCAACATTTCCAGTATCTTATTGTATATCTCCGACAAAATTATTGCGATGGTTGCATTTGCATTTTGTTGCATTTCTCGTTCGTTTTCAAAGTTTTGTTGCTCAGACAGGGAAGCTGTCAATGAATAAAATCGAGTTGATATCAGGTTGATAAAAGTAATTGCCACTTGAAGCTCAACTTTATTAATCAAAATAAGAGCTGTGAAACGAACACATTTCTTACCAATGAGAAATAAGTTTTATTTTTCTTTGGTAGTGATAAACTTCCGATGACCGATCACCATGCTTCTCATCTTCAAGGCCCTCACTTCTTTTAGGCTAATTGCCGGTGCTTTAGGCCAAGTGCGCTGCTAATACTACACATTAATCTTCGCTGTTTTATTGTATAAAAAAGCAATTAATAAATAAATATCAAAGTCGCATAAAACAGGAAATAAGCATTGGTATGATACAAAACTCCAATGTGAAGATTCCAATATCGCGAACGTCCATATTAAATTCTATGTTATACATACTTAATACTTGAAACTTATAAACTTAATAGATACATTTAACAATTATATCTTGATCAAATTCAATATGAATTTACTTCCAGCATTTTTGGACCGTCTACGAGAGAATGTAGCATCTTCAAGTATGATATATCAAAATTTTCTGGAGTATTTTCATTAAATTCGAATATAGTGAGAACATTCTTGAAATTGTTACAAACATGATTTTACGGCAGGAAAATCTGCGATGTCAGCGAGCTAAATTAGTATAAATATTATCGATCTTCTTCCAAAGGCATTAATTCTCCACAACATTTTATATATATATATATATAGAGAGAGAGAGAGAGAGAGAGTAAATGGTTAATGATTAAAAATAATTTGTAGATCTGGGGTTGGATTTTATTTAGTAATACGGAAATTTAAATCAAATAGCAGCATTTACGGTTCATTCATATATTAATAAATGAATGCTGCTTTCATAGTTGGCATGTAAAGGAAAGGAAGATATGTATCATTTACCTATTTAGAAGGATATCTATTTGGAATTATCAAATTTCCTATTAAAAATGTAATGTAATCGAGCGCATAAGTATTTGATTATTCCAGTAACAAATTTGATTGCATTTGTGTTCATCAAAAATACTGTAATGCGTGTCCTATCCTTTAACTGTCGTGAATCTCATGTTGATGAGATACTTCTCTATGGAAGACATATATGGATAGAAGGAATGTTTACAACAAGTTCAAAATTGCAAAGAGACTACCAATGAAAAACGGATTTGAATTTCTTAGAATGGTTAGAGGTAATGTTCCAAAAGAGAGGATAGGAACTTCAAATATAATTGAATAAATGTTCCTTCATGAACACAGCTGCTGATGATCTCAGTTTAGAGGTAAGTCAAACACACTGATTGTTAAATTCCCTGCCTGCAAATTCTATCCAACAATCACCGAGTGAGTGAAGATTTCAATAGATCAGTGGGAAAGCTTGAAGGCTTTCAATATCTTTCTTATCAAATATACTTCAATGATTATCAAAAAATACGGCTTCTCTTTCACTGTATAATATCTCATCCAGAATCCGAAAATTCTGATAGCATCTTGGAAAAAAAAAATAAAACTTGCAATCCCCAATTTTTAAAAAAAAAAAATGATTTGATTTGGATGAAAAACCTGGCTTACCTCTAAACCGAGGTCATTCCAGTTGATACCACGAATTTGTACTGGTTCATAACATTGCGATGATTTGGGTCTAAAGTTTTCCGTTGGAATATTACAAAATCTCGTAGATGACAATCGTATGGCCGTGGACATCCATCTAATTCTATAATCGGCATCATATCTCCAAAACTCATGGATTTTACAACATGAAGCTGGTTATAGGATAGGTTGACCACTTCCAATTTGGGCAATAATAAATCATAGCCAGCAAGGTAGCGAATTTTATTATGTGAGAGGTCAAGCTGAGTCAACTGTTGTAAGGAGTAGAGTAATGGAACAGCCACGAAATCATTATGGGAAATAATTAAATTTCGAATGAAAAAATGGGAATCATTCTTGAATTTAAGAGTTTTAAGCAGATTGTATAACAAATCAAGTCTCCCTAAATTTATCGCGAAAATGGAAGCTCCCAATGAAATATCCGATAGATTGCAGAAATTCATCATGACCGTCACAATTTCTGTACTATTTAGTGATAATAAATGTTTTATCACAGAATTTGAGATTCTAAGAATCATGATTCCAGATGGAATCGGTGAGATGTTTTGAAATGTGACGTTAATGCATTCATATACACATCGATTACTTTGTGTATCCTGTCTACAACTATTTCCGTTATTAGAAACATTACTAATAATATCGCTTCCTATTAGGACTGCCATGACACAGGATAGCGACAGAAGAACGTAGTAATAAGAACAAAATAGAAATGAAGGATTAAATTTCCAAAATATTAGCATCAGCAGAGGAAAATGAAAAAGTGAAGGCTGTAATGCTGCACCAAAGTAACCACTTCCAGAAAATTAAATTAAAACGAAATATAGCAAAAATTTTGAAATTCGAGGCAACCAATGGATGATTCGTACTTCTAATTAAGAATTTTTATTTTGGAGGCAATTCTCTTCAATTCTCTAGTGAATCTGATAATGGGAAATGCCTTGAAAATCCACAAATATATAAGTTTCAGAAGGACGTAATCATCCTTAATCCTTTCAAGCAGAAATAATGAAAGCACGACGGAAGCAATTATCGGTTGACAGCAGAAGTTGTCATAATCATTATCACCATTATCATCATTATTTTGACCGTGTAGTTGCTATTCAATTTAATAAGTCTGGAGAGTCCATCAGGTATTTCTAATGGAACTAATGATAATTTATTAAGAGCTAGTCTATACCAGCTCTGTGAAGAAAAGATTCGTCCACTTCACAACTTATTATAACAATTTCCTATTCATCGTTGCTTTGAGAGATAAAGTGAATATCAATAATTATAATTTTTGCGCTGGAACTGCCCACATTGCTCCATTCGATGGTCACAGGTTGCCAGTAAGCTGAAGAAACAGAAGGCAAATAAGCTTTGAATGTATTTCCCAAACTATTCTGCATTTTTGGTCAACTTTGTTTTTCCACTTCCTCTGTTTTTATTTGTAATAATGAATAATGTATAAGCACATCATATTTCCTTCCTGCTTGACGACTTTCTTTTGGTACATGCAGTACTTTCACTTTCTCGAAATACCCTCGGGTCGTACCTCAATTACATCCACAGAACTCGACTTATGTAATGTCATCATGAAAAAAAAAAGTGTACATAAGGCCGGATGAGATTTCAATCAATGTGTTTCAAACAAGAGATTACTGGATCTGGTTGCATTACGGATGAATAATAGAGGTACTTAGCAGATAGCATTTAAATATGAGTCTAGAAATTGGCATTTGAGTTTTTTTTTTTTTCTTTTTTTTTTTTGAAAGGAAGAAGTTATTTAACTGCCAAACTCTCATATTAGATTCGTGAACGAATGGATCACTATTTTAGAGAAATGACATATCGTACGCCAAATCTATCGAAGAAATGATCCGCGTTTGCTCTTGAGAAATGTGAGTGTTTCTAAAAGCAGAAGAAATTAGATTTTTTGAAATCATAAAAAAACACAAGTCTGCAAAGAAATGTTTGAAAGACAAAAAGTAAGATCGAGAGCAACCGCAGGAACGGTTTCATCACCATCCGGAAGCGTTTGTCACTAAAGCTCCTCGCTGTTTTTATGGGAAAGATGTCCAACAAACTGAAAAGGTAAGATTGAAATCAATAGTGCACAAATAAATCATTAATGGTTTATAAATAGAACAGTCTCGAAGAAAATCTTCAATGGTATCCTTTTTCTTCATAAATAAAAGTAAACAAAAATGAGTGAAAAATGAATGCTTCGGCGTCTAAGGTTATATTAGCATTAGCCTTACCACCTCACCTTACAACAAACGAGGGGATAAAAGGAAGTCAACAGAGATATTGATTTGACAAAAAAAATTATGTATTTGGGACATGGCATGAAATATGGGAACAGCCGAAGTTTCTAACCAGAATAAGTTCCATCAGTTCTAAAATCTGATCTAAATTCGATGTATGTGTAATCTAACTCATGTCTTACTAATTTTATTTCTGCAATAGTGAAATCGACGAAGGTAAAGAAAAAGAAAGCGATTGACATGGAAGGATTCCCAACGGAAAGTGTTCAAAGAACAGCGATAAAAGCGAATTCAAACATTCACCAGATAAGTGAAATATGATCAGCAAGCCAAGATATCCGTTCGGAAAACAGAGTAATCAGAGCTATGGGTGAATAGATAACCCCGTTATTCACTAAAATTTAAGGAATAGAGGAAGTCGCAAAGCAGCAAGACAGTGTGAGAAAATTCCAATACCACCAGACATAAAACCTTATCTGGTTAAAACTCAGCAAACGCGCGACCTTAATGTTCCAAATGCTCATGAGACAGACTAAGAGATGAAGGATGATCTCAACATCCTTCACAATCTGATTTTAAATTAAGAAACAAAACTGTTAGTCTCATACCACGTAATTACTGGTCACGTTAAAATAATGTTGACAAGTCCTTCTCAAAATATTTTATTGGTAAACACTTTTTTCCAAGTATCTCAATATCTTCCAATCATTATCCTTGTCTTTTCACTATAATGATAATAACATAGTAATATAACGTAATGATAAATATAATAAATAATGCTAATAACATAATAATCAATAATAAGCAGTCTTGCTATCAAGTTCCTTTTTACAGCAGTTGCACTGCTTTACTCTCTGACAGATATTCTTTTTACTGTAAATACTTCTGTACACAATCTTCAAAAATAATAAGATACAATCCTCATGACACAAATAACATTAACAATAGAGGAGAAAGTTCATCAAATATAATCAGTCTTTGGCTTTAAAACAATCGAACCACGCATGAGTTAACAAATTTATGAAGCCGAAATTAAAACTGCTTTAGAAATTTTGGTATCTGAACAGTATACCATATAACGTACTCACATGCTGCACGTTTGCGCTATCAAATTTGCAAATCTTCCCAATGACAGGGCAATCATACCCATTATACTAGGAGTTTCTGAAATGCTGCAGTTGCCATGACGATTTTATTTGTAGGTAACTCGATACATTATATCTTACGATATTTCACCATAACCTCTGTCTGTATCATGGCTTGGAAACGTTTTCTGTTAATCTAACAAAAAACTTCATAAATCCATACTAAAAGCATATAGACTCGGAGGGGAATAACCAGAAAAGAGAAAGACAAACCGAAAAGAAAATCGTCACGTCAATTTACTTGCTTTTGAAATCCGCAAGTCTCGAGGAAGAGATCCATGAAAGTTGTGAAGTCAGTGCCACTGCCGCGGAACAAACTGAGGGTGTTTAGATCTCAACAGCAAATATGTTCTTACTAAATCTGCTAAAGTAAATAATAAATCTTAGCAACATAAAAATTTCCCAGATATTCTACAGCATTATCCTAAGGTTGAATAGGACACGTTAATAATATGTTCTGATATATTAATAAGCAAGAATAGTTTGAAACTCCGCCTTATATATCAAAGGGTGATTAAATTAAAAGGTACAAGAGTTTGCAAACTGACTTGCGTCCAACCCGTCTTCATTAATCAAAACACTTTTCACCGCAAGTTCAATTATCACAACTTTTTGTCCATAGTACATATTTTGATCCGGCTCAATAATTTCAGAGTTAATTTATTGAAGTTTGCAGTAAATATAATAATAATAAACTATTCAACACTGAAGGAACCCGTTCAAAAATTATTGTCCATGCTTTTTTGTAATAGATTTTGTGGTACCTGCAAATTTACAATCCATAAATTAAACGAATTTTTAAAGACAAGTAAAACATAAATAACAAAATCCAATTTGTCTAGAAAGACAAACTCTTGGAATTTATCTTTCTCATATCCCCTTGCTCTTTCTTAAAAAACCAGAAACCACTGTATACAGTTTCAATCTCTATAAGCTATAATTTTCAGCTATATCTTGTTGATACTCGTTTGAAAAACATGAAAAATACATAATTATACAAGGCAAAACTCACTTCAAGACATTTTTGTGTGTAAAATAATGATGCTAGAAAATTCGATGACGCCACCTGTTTCTCGAAATTTGCTGCCGCTCGATCTCTTTCCCACGGTGCTCTGAAAAATAGGCTTTTCATTTCCTCATTCTCCGAAATATCATTTTCCGGATTTACGAATAAGGAGTATATACCTCAAAAGCTTTAAGCAAGCCTATAAACATGACTATTACTCCAAGGTACTAGTAGTCTAATGAAAAGCCAAAGTGAATAAGACAGTTTATTGACTGCTGTTGCAAGTTCATTTTGACAGATTTTGTATAGTGTGCCACCACTCCGTTAGATAACACAGTGCTAGCAGCGAAACAAATTCACCTATCCTCAGTCTTAGCAAATTTGTTTCAAATCAAACAAAAAATCTACTCGAACTTAGGACAAAGTTTATACCCCCTTACTCAAAATGTCTACATTAACTTTGTTACGAAGTTCACGACACCAAAAATTTTCTAATCAGGGTATGAAAAGATCTGAATTTTCAGTCCACAAGGATACAATCATATACATTATCGTAGTACGATACCGCAACATTCCCTTTTTACTTTCTATTTCTAAGTTAAACATTTGTTCGTTTGGATTTGTCAGTACAGTTAGATTTTGATCTTAAAACTGGACTGAACCAGAACAAGACTGACAAAAAATCTGGAGAAACCACCAAAATACTAAGTACCATGTTCCAAAAAATTGAAAAACTTACACAGCATCTAGATTTTTGGTTAATCCGCGTGTGAAATGTTTTGTTGTACTGATATGTAACACTAATTCATCAAGTGTATCAAATCGCTGAGCACATTTTAGACAAGTGAAAATATTACTAGTGATACTGCTAGGAACACATTTACTGGACGTTGCTGGCACCGGTAATTTTGCCGTACCAATTCGATGTACCAGTTGTGACAATTCACCTAAAGCATCTGCTGCTGATGCTTTCGTTGAATCTGAAATAATTTATCACATCTTTCAGAATCTACATGGCTGCAGAACACAAAAAACCTTTGTTTGCATGCGGCTCCCAACATACAGTTTTAGACTGCATTTAATCCACCTGGGCTATTTAAAAAATTGTCAGCAAATTATTAGTCATGCCGAGTTGTTAAGAAATTTTTGGATTTCCTGAAACGCTCCTTTTGCACTGAAATACAAGTAAATGTACTGAAGTATTATAATAAACAAAGTCCAAAGTTGTTCAGCAAAAGAACTGATTTCCTTTTCCTGTTTATGAAGGATTTCCAATACGCTTCCTTCACAATAACTGGGCCTACACCGTTTTTCCAAGGCTTGCGACATCATTCGAAATGTCAGAAAGATGGCTCAAAGTTTCTAAGTTATCTGTTCTAACTCCCTTCATTGCACTGTGACGTATGATTAAACTTCCTGTAGTTCACAATTTGTTCAAGATTATAATGCAATACTAAGGGCAAATGTACCGTATCCAAAGCGTAATTTCATCGAATTAGCATTGCTGCGCGATTGCGTCAAAGCATATCTTGTCGACGTGGAAGGCCTACTGCTTCTGTAAAGCCCAAAAGTTGAACATCCCGCCTCACTGTTTGCTCGCACGCATCGCTCCAAACGTTTCAAAGGTGATTCTGAATCCGTTGACGCGGTAGATCCGTCGGCTCGAGAAAAACTCGTGGATGGAATATCAAATAAATTGCTCTGTGTGGAATTCCTATTAGCAGTGAACACAGAAAAGGACTTGTGGTAGTCATTGATATCAGAAATGATGGGAACTGGATAGCTTGCAGGAATGGGGGAGCTGTATCCATTGAGGGATCCGTAATGGGCAAACTGCGATCTGGAAAATCGCGTGCACTCCCCGACACTACAGCATCTCTCAAAATCATCCGGCTCATACTTTGGAACTTTCAAGAGAGAAGTATCATCATGGAAGATACCTGCCGCGTCTTGCATGGCAGAAGCACAAAAAGGACTTTCGACCGAGTCGTCCGGTTCCTCTGTTGCTGAGATGATTGTGTTGTGAACAAGAGGGGAGGATGACGGAGAACGCCATACCGCAGAAAGCAGCTCTCGGGAGTACCCTACTGAGCCATCTTCCTCCGGAAATGCTCCACTGGAAAGCCGTTTCGCGGGCCTCGCCTGCTTCTTCCTCATTTGTCCATGCCAGGAGATCTATCTATATCACTAATGACGATGATTCCCATGGTTAGTCAGGGAGGATCCTTTCCCTTGCCTCTTTACACCCTCTCCCCCGTAATGCCTCCCGAATCCTTTCCCCGCCTGCTCTCATCAGAATTCCATATGGCACCCTGATCCCTCCCCGTTTCTCCTTTTCCTCCTTACTCTCCCTCCAGAGAAACGGAGAAGGGAGCTGTCTGACCGCCTGCCACTCCACCCAGCCCAATATGATTGATTGATTGATGGCAACCGACACCACGCCGACGCATTCCCTTCTTTCAATCCCATCCACTGCCTCATGGCGGTCTCGACGGGAAACCTTGTCGTCGGTGTTTTTGAGAGGTATGTCGAATAACAAATGTCGTGTACGTAATTAAATCTGGTCTTTTACAGGCTGTCTGGATGTCAAACAACAGAGCAAGACGAGCACAACATGGCGGATCTGTTCAGGACAATGCGGTAACTTATTTTAGTCAGGATAATGCGTGCATGAAAGATCCTAGCAGGAATGCATATTTCTTGGGGAAACTATAATGCGTGTAATACGTTGACAGAGAATTGTAATATGTAGACGAAATGGAAGAGAGAGAAGAATAGATGATGCATATTTTCGAATACTGTATAATTTTATACCCAACATGTTTGGGGGTGGAATTATGTTCGGAAGCATCATGTGAATGAAGTTCTTTTGTTTCCTGTCTTGTGTTTTAGTTGTTATATTCAGCCGATAATAGCAGGGAATACCCAGTTCTTCGCAGTTTGTATGATTTGTATTGTCGCTTATAGCCTAGTCAATTATAAAAATTACCGAGTGGTTATCAGCTGTTACTATTCATATTTTTATGTTTTGAAACAACCATATACCATGAATAGAAATACGTGTTGGTTGTCGAGGAAATAAGCCAGCCAAGTGATGTTGATAAAGAATAACTAACAATATTTTAAGCATTTGATGGCTGTCAGTACAATTTTTACCGCACTTGTGGCATGTCCTGTGAGATGTGAGATATATATCAAACATATTTCCATATTAAGTGAGATAATGTGATTTTCTTCTCTTGATAGAGCGCTTTACTGTTGAACATGATTCGAACATTGACAAGTAACTCCTCGGCAGACCAAAAAGAACTGGATCGTAGGCGTTTGGAAGCTGGATTTGCTGAAACTTCAAAAGAAATAGATCATCTGGTTCTTGGTAAGCAATAAAGAAGTGAATGTGCCAACTTTATGACAGTGACTTCCCCTTCATTTTTCCCCTTCATTTTTAGTTTTTGTATTCAAGAAAATCCGTAGATAGCATTCACGCAACTTTTTCAGTTTGGTTCATGAAATCACACTTCAGTAGTCTATTAAATTTTAAAAGATGTAAGAATTGATCAAAGGATAAAAATCTTCAGAGCACGAGAACGATGTTGGGACTTGTTTGGAGTCATTCAGAAATGTTTCCACTCGAATCACGGGTTGGTTCTCTTTTTTTTTAAAATTTAAATAAGCAACATTTTATTTAGACTCGTACATCAGGACAGCAGTCTTATACATAGATATACCCTTAAAATTCGTGATACATTTGTCTAATCTTTCAGCTTGCCGTGAAAAAGTACACAGCATACGTAGTAGTTTGCTCACATGTCGTTCCTTGCTGCAATGTAGGCGGGATGACTTAAAAAGACTTTGGATGGAAAATGCTCAACAAAAACACGTCAGCACAATTCTGGCTCAAATGTATTCTCATTTTCTAGTTCTGATGATATTTGAAATCGCATACGGGAACCACGAAATGTTGGTAAAAGCAAGGTGAAATGAGTCATCAACACAGTGTCTTGACTTGGTGAGAATCCAGTCAGGACAGAATGTTCAGTCACATATTAGCAAATGGGTAGAACGAAACAGTTTATATGTTAATATTGTGAATCTTCCTTGATAGGACTGTAGGAGATTTGTAGTTGTGTCAGCAATTAGAGTATTACAGAGTTTGAATGTATTGGAAAATTTACTGATCATTGGAGTATTTCACACGATTTATTTACAGAGAAGGATTGAATCGTTTAGGAAGTGAAGTTGAGGCAGCCATGTCCACTTTAAATTACCATTCAGCTGCAAATTCCTTAAATGAAGCAGGTTTATTTTTCGTTGTCCATGATTTCAGAAGGGACAGATTATTTTCGTTGTCAATGATTTCAGAAGCAACAGATTATTTTCGTTTTAACTGATGAGCCTTATGATGTAATATTCCAGATTTATTGTTCAATGGTCCGTTTTCAAACATTGATGGATTGAGTCAGTTACGTTCACAGTTGCTTGATTTGTCAAAAGTGAGTTAGAAAAAAACTTTTTTTCTGTCAAAATTTTCTCTATTCAAGTCTGTAATAATTTGTATTGAGCAGCTGTTGGTAAAAGTTTGATAGAAGCGCAGTTTTTCCACTTCATTGACTGCAACTTTATTCAAGCAAAAGATACGTTTCAATAAGTCTATGTTTAAAAATTTGTTTTTTCAAAATTTGTTCTTTACCTTACGTTACCTTATAATCCTAGGGTGTTTGCTTCAGAAACTTGTAGAACGGATTGTTAGTGACATCACAAATCATTTGATCGTTCGGCCGTTTGAAAAACATGTAAGTTTTAACATCTTATGATTGGGAGTGTAGAAGTGATTTTGATGTTGTACACTTAAAAATTGTGAGGAAGCAAAGTCTAATAATTACGATCTGTTTCGGTCACTATTCCCAACTCTTACAATAGCCTCTTTGCTCACAATCTAGGACTGTTTTCTTCTTTGTACATCAGTTTTAGACGGAATGATGCTTATGACTCCTGCTTAAATCTAAATCTTTAAAAGATGTCCGTCAAAAATTATGTGTAGATCAATAAGGAATTTATTGATAATGTCAGGAAAATAAGCATTATAACTTTTTGATGACGGTAAATGATATTCAGATTTCCTTTGGCTGCCACCTGCGTTTCTCTGAATAAGTTGCAGTTTTCAACTCCCATTTAACTTGTTTCCGTTCCCTTATTTATTTTTGAAAGTAACCCGTTTAAATCCGTTACACGTATTCATGGTGTTACTTTTAAGCTTGTTGAAATAATCAAGTCGCTGCCGGAAAATAAAGTTGCGGAATCAGCGGAATGCGTTGAAATTATGTCTCATTTTAATGTAAAAGAAAGCGTAACCTCGAATGGCACATATTCTGTAGCTGCCCGTTGTGCCGAAAATATTCACGCATTATGTGTATTCGGCAGACTGTCAATCACACTTCAACGCTTTTTGCAAAGTTCGTCGACAGTATTCATCCGTCTGATACATACATCGGCGAATGTAGTCTGTGTTGCGTTTGATGGAAATCAAAAAGGCGATGAACAAAATTTGGCTCAGTTTATGCAGTTGGTATTGTTTCCCTTGTTTCCTTGTTTAGGCTTTACCATATTCGAATTTGTTTTTTTTCATTTTTTGTTTTACGGAATTATCACTTTCAAAGATAAAACCTCTTTACTTGTGGCAAAAGATTTCTTGGTTTCTACTATATTACCATAAACGAAAAAGTTGGAGAGATTTGAGGTTTTTAGCAAAGCAGTGAAATAAATTAGAACTGAATTAAGACACCCTTCAGATATCTTTCAGACATCTATACCTTTCAGGTCCTTATAATTGTGGATCAGCTATCTACTTCAATTTTTTCCATATTTGCTAATTTTGCTCCAGATGTTCCTTCCTGTCCAAATAAAACAGTTCATATTTTCTGTTATACTAGTGGTTCGCAACCTTTTCTTGCCCATTTTGGCTTTTTTATTTGTAGCAGGAACCAAAGATATTCAAAAATAATAAATTCTGTTAATTTGAAAATAAGCTTTAAACCTAATGCATTAGTTTATCAAATATTGGCAAGGATAACCCCCACTTATTTTTTACTCAGCACGTGCCGCGGCCCCGGCGGACCATATTCTGGTTGGAAACTATATTTAACATTGGAAACTATATTTAGCAGTAATAGCAGCTATATTAAATGCATTCTTTGCACAGGTGCTAAGTCAGTTTCATAGTAGCTATGAAGCCCATCTTGTAATGGATGCTGAACTTAAAAAATTGCGGCGAAACGATTTGGGCGATGACGAACAAGTATCATCCTTGTCCGAAAATTTTTGGGAAACAGCACAGGCTATAATTGAAGATCTAGTGGATGAATATATCACAGAAAATGGCAATACTTCCAATTTAGTTATGCAAAAATCAAATATATCAGCTGCAGAAAAAGTTACCTTGTTCAGATTTGATGCTTCAGCTTGCGCACTTACTACTCAGTCCGGACAAACCATTAAGCAGGTCGGTTTCATTTCTCCAATTATCAAGATTTTCTTTAATGATTTGTAAACTACAAAAAAGAAATTGAATACAAGGAGATAGTTGAACTGAATTTTTATATATTTGCTTGCAGTAGTTAGTTTCGCATTCCCAATTTTTCGTTTTCCAGCTTCATTCTCTGATATGTCCGTCGTCACCGTGGAATATTACCGCTCTTTATCCACAACTTGAGCTTTTCTGCAATGAGCGTGAAACCGAAACAAATGCAAAACCCTGTCGTTTGCGTTCTTACTTACATTCATTCATTGTCAATGTTTTCATCGATCAGTTCAAAGGCAAACTTGAAGCTGTTGCTGAGCAAGCACTCAAGGAACAGGATGCTTGGCGTGTTCTTATGCATTACCCTAATCCAGTAAGTTTTTAACTTCACGTACTTCCAATTGAAACTGCTCAGTATAGATCATCCTCAAATGTTTTCATTTTTGAGTATATCTTTTTGTGCGTCGTGGATTCATTCTTTTGTCACTTTTTATTTGCAGAAAGTTTTGGGAAGCTGTTGGAATGTTTACTCAGTTTGTAACCAAATCGGAAAATTGATTCTTGCCATGGATAAATATACAGAAAGATTATCAGCATTGTGGTTGCTTGTTATTGATGAATTTTCGGATAGCGCTAATAATGTCTATGAAAAGATCTTGTCTTCCTGGAAGCCCACTTCAGAGGGAAAAGATTCTGTGGTAAGAATTATTCTCTTTATGCGCGACGAATTCCTTCTCTGACATATTTGGACTTTATACTTTGATTTAATAACGCCCAAATTGAATGAAACGTTTTGTAATACTGTTGTGCAGCGCACTCAAAATATTCTCCAAAAATATTTCAATATTTCATATGCATGTTGCTATCATATCATTAAGGTTTGCTTAGCAGTCTACCTTCCGATGACTCAAACTTTATTTTTTTTATTTGACACTTCAAGTCCTAACTTTGGATTTGAAAACTTGTGTGTGCAATAGAACCAGATGAAATTTTTACGTGACTGGTAGCGATGTTCAGGCTTCCAGTGTGAGCCATGACGATGGATATAAAGAAAAGCGTAAAATAAGTGCAGCATGGGCAGTGGACGAAGATATATCACGTCTCTTGAAGAGTTTACCAAACTGGTTCATGGTAAGCAACTATGAAGATAATTCAACTGCCTCGGTCAACACGCCTTCTGCAATTTCACCCACAAGTGAATCGGAAAGTGATATATGTTGCCGAAATGAAAGAGAATCTGAAATTTTCATAGGTAAATTTTCCTGTCCTTGTTGTGGTGGATTT